>NC_080162.1:173938674-174123674 GCF_950295315.1 Erinaceus europaeus | reverse complement strand
CAACTCCCTAAATACTTTCCAAATGTAAATACTTCTGGGATTGAATCTACTTTTAGTCTCTGACTTGTCTGTGGTGAAACACAGAATGTCTGTCCAGCCTGGGAGAGGTAACTCTGCGAAACCAGGGAGACTGTCAGGTGCCTGGAGGGAGGAGATGTTGAAAGGACAGGGTGGGGGTTCAGGAATGGAGGTGCCCAGAGACATGTAGCATCTTTCACAATTTGTCCTGAGGCTGTTCCTGAATTGGGTGTCTCTGTCAAGAATGTCCCCAGAATTCCAAGTCACTTTTTAGATGAAGCTCTCTTATTTTGTGGTCAATAGTCTTCACTAAAGTACATTGGGAGTATGGAAAAGAAAAGTGACTTATTTAGCTCAGTTCTGCTTTAGGTTTGGGGTTGAATCCTCCTTTCATATTTTTTTGTTTAAAAATTATTACAAAAGGGTTGGCAGGGTAGCTCATCTGAAAGGGTACCTGCGTAGAACCTAGGTCCTAGCCTGACCCTAAGCACTGAAGTAAGCTTCAGTGTCTTTCCATATATATTCCCTTTTGTTGCCCTTGTTGTTTTTTTTATTGTTGTTGTAGTTATTGTTGTTGTTATTGATGTTGTCATTGTTAGATAGGACAGAGAGAAATTGAGAAAGGAGGGAGAAGACAGAGAGGGGGAGGGAAAAATAGACACCTGCAGATTCACCGCTTGTGAAACAACTGCCCTGCAGGTGGCGCTCCAACCAGGATTCTTCCTCTGGTCCTTGTGCTTCATGCCACGTGCACTTCTTCTTCTAGCGTTTGCCCTTCTTCCTTAGCCAGTCAACGTGCACTTATCCCACTGAGCTACCACCCACCTGACTACCTTCAGTGTCTTTCCTTCTGTCTCTCTACTTGTATCTGAAAAAGTAGACCTGGAGGTTAAGGCCTGGTGACAACAAAAAATAAAAAAAAGTTTACAAACTGCAGAAAAGAATAACTATAACCTGGTGACACAACATTTGTTTTTTAATTAAATAGCCATCTAATTGTTAAAATGTCAGCAGCACTGTGTTTAATTTGTCTTTTGAACTTTAAAATAACAAATAATGCAACAAACAACGAACAATATCAAGGGAAAACCTTGGCAGATGAGCCACAAACTATAAGCAAAGCTTCTACCAGATTAAAAACATGTAAAGAGGGGGCCGGCAGTGGAGTAGTGGGTTAAGAGCCCAAGGATATGCACAAGGAACCCGGTTCCAGTCCTTGGCTCCCCACCTGCAAGGAAGTGGTGCGTGAAGCAAGTCTGCAGGTGTCTTTCTCTTCCCCTCCTCTCTCGATTTCTCTCTGTCCTGTCCAACAACAAAATCAATGGCAACAATAACAACAAGGGTAACAAAATGGGGAAAATGGACTCCAGCCTCAGCAATAACCCAGGAAGCAAAATAAATTTAAAAAATTTCTTCATCTTAAAAAAAAGAATGTAACTACCATAAGCCAGAATTGAACAGTGCTAAAAAAAAAAAAAAAAAAAAAAAAAAAAAAAAAAAGAACTACTTAGAATCAGTAGCGCTACACCTAAAATACAATAGGAAAACCAGAAGACGTTTTGGCTGTTATGTAGGAGCTACTGATCTTGAGCAAATCCTGAGCATTTCCCTTCTGCCTTCCTCCCCAGTTTCTTGTCTGTCTTCTCCCTAAAAACTCACAACAGAACTTAATGTGATTTGGGTAGATGGATCTTGAGAAGAAACTACTCTAACTCCTTTCTCCTTTCCCTGCACTCCATTTTCCTTGAAGCAAAATTCAAGCAAGATGAGATAAGTTGCTATAGAGATATTAAATGACTTCTTTTTTTGTTCTTTGCCTACCTTTTTTTCTAACAGATAAATATGTATATGTATATGTATATGTATATGTATATGTATATGTATATGTATATGTATATGTATATGTATATGTATATGTATATGTATATGTATATGTATATGTATATGTATATGTATATGTATATACTAGTTTGACCTTAAATGACCAAGTGAAAAAGAAAGGGCCATCATATTTGTTGCACTAATTTTCTTTAACTTCTCAGCAACGTCACATCATTAAGCATCAGTATTTTTAACTTACCAAAGAAAAAAACAAACGGGAGGCTCAGATAAATTTTGTATGTGAGGTAGTAATATGGAACTAATATTAGAACCTTAGGAGTATCTGATTCCAAAACGCAAACTTTCTCCACATACTCTGCTTCTGAGAGCATTGTGGTTGCATCTTTACTTCAATAAATGAGTATGTTTTGTGATTCAAAATCATTACTAACTTAACACTATGACAAAGTCCCCTTCCAGATTATGGGGGTGGATATGAGGCTGAGTTTGGGAGCGGACTCCAATTTTCCTGTCTGTTGATCTACCCTGTGTAGGAAATGGCAAAGTGTTGGTGATTATGTGAAGGGAAAGAGGCTCTGTCACACAGTTGGTGGGAATCTAAACTGGTGCAGCACCTGTGAAAAACAGTGTGGAGAGTCTATGAACAAGTGAAAATGAGGGCAGGGGTAGATAGGATAATGGTTATGCAAAGAGATTTTAATGCCTGAAGCTCCGAAGTTCCAGGTTCAACCCTCCCATAAACCATAGCTGAGTAGTGCTCTGGTTAAAAATAAATAAATAAATAAATAAATAAATAAACGGCCAGGTGGTGGGGCACCTGGTTGAGCGCACATGTTACAGTGTGCAAGGACCCATGTTCGAGCCCCCCCCCAATCCCCACCTGCAGGGGGAAAGCTTCACACGTGGTGAATCAGTGCTGCAGGTGTCTCTCTGTCTCCTTCTCTATCTCCTCTTCCTCTCAATTTCTGGCTGTCTCTATCAAATAAATTAAAATTAAAATTAAAAATTATAAATAAAACAAAAACACAGTATCTTATGATCTAGCAATACCTCTGTTAGGCATGTACCCAAAGTATATGAAAACACTCATTTGAAGAGACATGTATCCCCGTACATTCTCAGCTGTTTTATTCGCTATAGGCAAGGACTGGAAGTAACTTCAATGCCTGTGGACAGATGACTGGACAGAGAGGTTATGGGATGTATACTCAGTGGAATACTACTCTACAGTTAGAAGATATGATACAGTGTCCTTCGGGACAAAAGGAGTGAAACTGGAGGGGATTATGCTGAAAATAAATTAATAAATATAATTAAAACATAACACTCAGTAACAAAGAAAGGGAAGTAGTAAAGGAGACTGAAATTGCTGCACGCTGCAGGATTACCAGAGAAACTTACATCAGTGTGGAGAAATCTGTTCTTTTCTCCCCTCCCATAGCGTGGACATGTGACTTTGGTGTTTTGAAGACTTGGGTTCAATCTCTGCCCTGTATCTTGGCAGTTGTGTAATTTTGGAGAGTTCACTTAACTCTCTTTAAATCTTCGTTCTATCTTATTTGCAAAGAGGGACTAAAGCTTGGTCACTGGCAATTGTTGAAAGGACTAAGTGCAATGACATACATACAAGGTACCAGGCATGGAGTGAATTCTCAAAAAGTAGAGAAACTATTCATCCTTTTATTATTAAGAGCATCAGTTTGGCAGGTAGACAGAGATGTAGATATACATATATTTGTTTTAAAAAGTAGTCACTGAATAGCACCGGTATCACAGCTACTGTTTTGGTCTTCAGTGTTCAGTAGTGAGTATTGCAGGCTTCCTGAAGCTGTATTCTGTAGTGGAGAGACAGATAATAAGCAAAATCAGTAAGTAAATTACATGATATGTTGTGATGTGCTGTGGGTTCTGGGAAAAACACAACTATAGGCTTAAGTGACTATTCAAGTCACACCTTTAAAAAAAAAAGTTCTTTATTATCATTACTGAATAGAGACTGGCAGCCAGCCCCTGGTCCCCACCTGCAGGGGGAAAGCTTCAGGAGTGAAACAGGGCTGCAGGTGTCTCTTGATCTCTCTCCTTCTGTATCTCCCCCTTCCCCTTCTCTGTCTCTGTCTATAATAAATTTTTAAAAATAAAAGGAGAGAGAGAGAGAAAGACAAAAATCAAGAGAGTAGGGGGAGATAAAGAGTGAAAGAAAAAGACACCTGCAGCACTGCTTACCACTTGCAAAGCTTCTCCTTGCAGGTGAGGACTAGGGGCTCAAACCCAGGTCCTAGCACATTCTAAAATATTCATTCAATCGGGTGCGCCACCACCAGATCCCCAAGTCATATATATATATATTTTTTTTTTTTTGCTCTGCCTCCAGGGTTATTGCTGGGGCTCAATGTCTGCACTACTAATCCACTGCTCCTGGAAGCCATTTTCTCCGTTTTGTTGCCCTTGTTGTTATTGTTATTGCCATTGCTGTTGTTGAATAGGACAGAGACAAATGGAGAGAGGAGAGGAAGGGGGGGGAGAGAAAGATAGAAATCTGCAGACCCACTGCACCGCTTATGAAATGACCAGAGGCAGGTAGGGAGCCAGAGGATGGAACAGGGATCCTTGCACCGGTCCTTGCACTTAAGCATTAACCCGCTTAACCCGCTGCGCTACCTACCACCTGGATCCCCAAAGTTGCGTCTTTAATGTGGCCATTCATCTAATCTGGAGCATCATCAGTGAATGCTGATTGGAAACTAATGATCATCCTGGAGCTGACTTTTTCTTTTCTTCTCTTTCTTTCTTTCTTTTCTTTTTTTTTTCAAGTAATTGAAAATTGTGCATCCTCTAACCATCTTTATGTCCCAGGTAAAACAATCTCTTTATTCAGTGATGATTCCTCTTGAAAATTCTTTTTTATATATTTTATTTATTTATTTATTTAGTCTCCCTTTTGTTGCCCTTGTTTTTTATTGTTGTAGTTATTATTATTGTTGTTACTGATGTCATTGTTGTTATATAGAACAGAGAGAAATGGAGAGAGGAGGAGAAGACAGAGAGGGGGAGAGAAAGATAGACACCTGCAGACCTGCTTCACTGCCTGTGAAAGGACTCCCCTGTAGCGACTCCCCTACAGGTGGGGAGCTGGGGGCTCCAACCGGGATCCTTCTGAGGGTCCTTGTGCTTCCTGCCACGTGTGCTTAAGCCGCTGGGCTACCACCCGACTCCCTCCTCTTGAAAATTCTAGCTGCCACTTTTAGATATAGTTTATCCTCAATGGTTTTGTTTGCAATGAGAATAACATTCCATAGCCACACTGTTAACTGCATTATTAAAACACAAAAGCAAAGCTACAGGTGTAACTGATAATGCTAGTTTCTTGAAGGTTGAGGTGGAAAGCACCTCATAACTTGAAAAATCTTCTGAAGGGAATTAATCATAGAAACTTCAAGTTGGAAGGGACTTTTAAGGTCATACTCAAGTGGCAGAATGGTGTAGTTTTGTTTGATGTGACTGGTTTGACAAAATTTGTTGCACTGTAGCTCCAGTTCCTCAAAACTATAGGTTGATAGATGGTAATATTCTGAAAAGGGAAGATGAGATGATTGATAGCTTTTCTTGAGAATCATTGCTGAGAAAGGCATTTTCTGCTCACAAGATAACTCACCTGGGAAGGTGCCTGCTTTGCTGTGCTAGAGACCCAGATTTGCTCCCCTGCCACACCATATGGAAATACTATGGCAATGGGGAAAACTCCAGTGCTGTGAAGATTCTTTCTTTAAAAACTTAGCAGAGTGGTCCAGGAGGTAGCACAGTGGATAAAGCATTGAACTCTCAAGCAAGAGGACCTGAGTTCAATCCCTGGCAGCACAGGTACCAGAGTGATATCTGGTTCTTTCTCTCCTCATATCTTTCTCATTAATAAACAAATTTTTGAAGAAAAAAAAAGCAGCCCAGGGGGAGGGTAAATAACCATAATGGCTATGAGACTCTCATGCCTGAGGCTCCAAAGTCCCAAGTTCAATCCCCCGTATTACCACCAGCTAGAACTCTGCTAAAAAAAAAAAAAAGAAAAAAAAAGTGTGGTATGAGAGATGGCACAGTGAATAAAGCAGCAGACTCTCAAGCATGAGGTCCTGAGTTCAATCCCTGGCAGCACATGCACCAGAGTGATGCCTGGTTCTCTCTCTCTCTCTCCTCTCTCCTTTCTTTCTTTCTTTCTTTCTTTCTTTCTTTCTTTATTTCTTTCTCTCTTTCCTTTCTTTCTTTCTTTCTTTCTTTCTTTCTTTCTTTTTAATTTAAGAAAGGAGACATTAACAAAACCATAGAATAAGAGGGGTACAATTTCGCACAATTCCCATAACCCGATCTCCACATACCACCCCCTCCCCTGATAGCCTTCCCATTCTCTATCTCTCTGGGAGTATGGATCCAGGGTCGTTGTGGGTTGCAGAGGGTAGAAGGTCTGGCTTCTGTAATGGCTTCCCTGCTGAACATGGGCGTTGACTGGTCGATCCACACTCCCAGTCTGCCTCTCTCTCTCTTTCCCTAGTAGGGTGGGGCTCTGAGGAAGCAGAGCTCCAGTACACATGGATGGGGTTGTCTGTCCAGGGAAGTCTGGTCAGCATCTTGCTGGCATCCGGAACCTGGTGGCTAAAAAGAGAGTTAACATACAAAGCCAAACAAATTGTTGAACAATCATGGACCTAAAGACTGGAATAGTGCAGATGAAGTGTTGGGGGTATTCCCTGCATGCTCTTGTGTACTTCTGCTTTCAGGTATATATTTTTCCCCTAGTTTATGGGCATGTGTGAACCTATGCTCTATCTCAGGGGACCTGGACTATACCTAGGTTTGGGGACTTTACTGGGGAGTGGAACACCTGGAATGGAATTAGAGAATACTATGAAAGGAAAGGTCTCACCCAAGTGATGAAGCTGAAGGGTTGCCATTCCACACCTGAAGTCTCTGGTCACAGTCTGAAGTGAAGCATGCTGGGGTGGCACTTGTTGCGTTGATTAGGTTGCGATCCGCGGATGGACGATAACAATAACTATCCATTGTCTTCTTGAACCCTGAGACAACAGGAACCTCACATTTCCACTATAGAGCCTATATTTCCCCCAGTCTTGGAACCTTAGGGTGGGGCCCACTTTTCTGCATGCCACTCTCAACTCTTTCTTCCTTCCTTCCTTCCTTTCTTTCTTTCTTTCTTTCTTTCTCTCTTTCTTTTTCTTTCTTTTCTAGAGCACTGCTCAGCTCGGGCTTATGGCAGTAAGTGGGATTGAACCTGGGACTTTGGAGACTCAGGCATGAGAGTCGCTTTGCATAACCATAGCTCTCTACCCCTGCCCTCTCCTCCTATCTTCCTCATAAATAAATAAATAAATAAATAAATAAATAAAATCTAAACAAAACAAATGTTAGCATCACTAGTGATGACCCCCTCCCCCCAAAAGATTTTTCTTTCTTTTCCCAAGATTCTACTAAAAAAAGAATACACCTGGTGAGACATGAGTCTTCTTTCTCTCTTAATTACCTCAAAATAGAACTATGGAAGATGCAGCCAGAATTAAGCCTAACCAGCAGCCTATAGACCAATGTCTGTTTTTTTTTTTTTTCCTTGAGGTTGGCTCTGACAAGTCTCAAACACATTGAGAAATAACAAGAAGTGCTGCTAAAAAAAAGATCTACTGCAACCCAGACTTAACAAATGTCTCTATCTGCTTCAGATTTCTATTTACTATGGATAGACAGTAAATAGATGGAGATGTTATGGCTGTCTCCTTCATACTATTCCCTTACACATATTCCTGTCTCTCATTAGAAACAACCACTACTCTGAAGTGAGTGCATTTATATCCTGTCTATATGTTTATGCTTCCATTAATATTTATGATTCTATCATCAAAACAAAACACCGTATGTAGACTTCTACATTTTGCATAAGTGATTGTTATCCTGCACGCGTTTATCCTCACTTTTGAAATCTCTTTTGTGATCTGTCAATGCTGCTAGTTATAGATCTATTTTATTAGTACTCTTCCTAAAAGAGTGAGCAGCTAGAGTTCAGACCCCTGGGATGTATTTGGAAGATTAGCAAGATATATTATCCCAGTCTGTGTCCCTCTGACAGATTCTTCAACTTATTCATCAAACTGTCAAATTTCTGAGACCATTGTGCCAGAACAGGAATAAAATATGCCGAGACAAGGAACAAGAAGTACTTGAAGAAAACTAGCTGAGTAGCAAACTAAGTCATGCAAATGTAAAATGAAAGAGGGGCAGAGCTTCTTTATACATTTTTTTTTTACCTCAGTCTCCTGGAATATATTTTTTCTCCCTTCATTCCTATAAAATAGCAACCAAAATTCTAAATATCCCCACCATAGATTAAAGTGATCTGTTCTAGAGCTTTACAAAAAATGTTGCCATGGGATGAGGAGATAGCATCTTCAGTGGTGCAAAAGCCTGAGGCATTGGAAGGCCCAGGCCCAGCACCACTCTAAGATAGAGCTAAACAGTGCTCTGGTAAAATAATAATAACTATAATAATATGGTTATGTTAAGTGCTCTTTTGTGTTATAATTCTTTCACCCAGCATGTTTAGAAATGTAACCATGTTGTTGCATAGTGTATGGTTCTTTTTTTGTTATAAATTAACTTATTTATTACAGACTAGTAATATTGCAGGTGGTAGCACTTCTATTGGTCTTCCTTTTTTATAATTATTATTATTATTTTTTTAATATTTATTTATTCTCTTTTGTTGCCCTTGTTTTCTTGTTGTAGTTATTATTGTTGTGGTTGTTGTTGGATAAGACAGAGAGAAATGCAGAGAGGAGAGGAAGACAGAGAGGGGGAGAGAAAGATAGACACCTGCAGACCTGCTTCAACGCTTGTGAAGCGACTCCCCTGCACGTGGGAAGCCGGGGGCTCAAACCGGGATCCTTACACGGGTCCTCGCTCTTTGTGCCACCTGCTCTTTCTATTGGTCTTTCAATTCCTTCGGTCTTCTGATGGCAGACTTTACTGTGATGGCAGAAGTGGTGTTGTAGGTCCGGGCACCACCAGCTACGGTTTTCATGCAGGAACTGCAATGCCAAGATGCCCATAGCTCGTCTCTTCATCTTGGACTTGCCGCAGAAAGGGCAGGTGTACTCGGCATGCTGGCTGATCTCAATCTTCTTTACCATCTTCCGTAGGGAGGTGCCAAAGCGGGTCCCATATTTACCCACAACGCTCACCTTCTTGGTGTGCTTAGCTATGGTGCAGCAAACTAAGTCTGAGCCCAAAGAGCAGTTCATTCTTCTTCTTTTTTTTTTTTCTTTCACTGCTGCATGTTCAGTTTTTATAAATATACCAGTTTGTTTACCCATTGTCCCACAGATGAACGTTTCGACTGTTTCTTTTTAATTAAAAACACCATTTTTACACTATTTGTGAGGTGGTTTTATATTTGTTTATAGTTATTCTACACATTTGAACAACATTTTCTCACCCTAACCACCCACCATCTGTGGTAATGAGATGGGGCAGGTATTTGATTTCCTCTTCTATCTCTTCCCACTTTTCTTCTACCCTCATTCAATACTTCAAACATCTATGTCAACTTCAAACTGATTAATAAACTGACTTACCTGAGGTCCTTACCCCTGCATTACTTTAATTCTTACTAGACAATGAAATTTCTACACTCTAATACTAGGAACACAAGCTAGTGCTTCTCTCAAATGTGCTGTCATTAATTTAAGCATTTTAAAGGACATCTAGATGTCCCACCAACTTTGTGAAGATTGACTTTACATTGACAGAGAAGATTCTGCAATTGAAATACTAACCCAGTCTGAATCTTGCTTATTTTGCTAGATCAGACAAGACCAAGTGAGTTCTGGGTGGTGTGGCCATAGACTCAAAGAAAATTGTAGGATCCACAGATTCTATATAGCTTACCCAAGGTCACACACACAGTGTGTATCTGAGCAGGAGAGGAGTACACATCCAGTTTGTCTCCAGAACCTCATGCTTTGGTAAATCACTAACTTATCAAATAACCTACCTACCTAGTAGCTTTAGTCATGGATTGCACACAATCTGTATTCTTTTAAGTTAATTTTTTTTCTATGAAGTAGAGCTGTAAGTGATCTTACATTATAATGGTGCAGGGGTTTGAACCTGGGACTTTGTAATTGTTAGGGTTCTTGTTGTCACTTATTAGTTGAGTGACTTCAGCAAATTATTTCACCTCTAGGATCCACTTTACTAAGTTATTTTTTTTTTCCTTTCTGATTCTTTTTTTTCTTTACTGGGGAATTAGTGTTTTACAGTTGATAGTAAATACAATAGTTTGTACATTTCCTAGTTTTCCACATAACAATACAACCCCCACTAGGTCCTCTGCCATCACGCTCTAGGACCTGAATCCCCCCACCCCCAACCCAGAGTCTTTTACTTTGGTGCAATACACCAATCACTTTCCTAAATTATAATAGATGATGACAACAGTGCCTATTTTGGAGGCTGGATAGTGGTGCATTTGGTACAGCACACATTACCATGAACCAGGACTTGGGTTCAAGTGCTTGGTCTCCAACTGCAGGGGAAGGAAGCTTCATGAGCAGTGGAGCAGTGCTGCAGGTGTCTCTTCCTCTTTCCCCTTTCTCTAGTTCTAGTTCTATGAAGAAAGAGAGAGAGAGAGGAAAAGGTCACTGGGAACAGTGGTTTTGTCTCATAGGCACCCGAGTCCCAATGATAAAAGTTGTGGCAACAAACAAATAAACAAAATAGAGCCCACTTTCTCTGGGTTATTGTTGAGTCTAATGAGATAATAGTGTTTTTCAAATTCTAATCTAAGGGGGGTAGGTAGCATAATAGTTATGCAAACATACTGTCATGCCTGAGGCTCCAGAAGTCCCAGGTTCAATCCCCTTTGCACCACCATAAACCAGAGCTGAGCTGATCAGTGCTCTGGTAAAAAAAAAAAAAAAAATCAAATCTGTGGTCTGGAAGTTGGCACAGTGATAAAGCTTTGCACTCTCAAGCATGAGATCCCGAGTTCGATCCCTGACAGCACATGTGCCAGAGTGATGTCTGGTTCTTTCTCTCTCCTCCTATCTTTCTCATAAATAAATATAATCTTTTTAAAAAATTCAAAAAAAGAACCTTTAAAAAATCTGATATATATTACAATTGAGGGAAATAAATGGCAGAGTACAGGACTTGCAGGCTCGAGGCTTCCAATTTAATCCCAAATTATCATACATCAGAGTAGTGCTTTGACTTTTCTTTCTTCTTGTGTGAAAGAAACTCTACTGGGGCTGGGTGGTGGCACATACAGTAAAGCACTGTCTCTCTTACCCTCTCCCTCTCTATCTCCTCCTTCCCTCTCAAATTCTCTCTTTATCCAAGATAAAGGAAATAAATTAATTTAAATAAATAAAAAGAAAAGAAAAAAGAAACTACCACAGATGAAATAAATAGAATAAATCTAAAATAAGGATAACATGATCTTTAAAAATAAAATTTTAATGGGGTGCAGCTAGATAGCATAATGTTTATGCAAAGAGATTCTCATGCCTGAGGCTTCAAAGTCCCAGGTTCAATCCCCCATAACACTCTAAACTAGAGCTGATCAGTGCTCTGGTTTAAAAAAAAAAAAAAATCTAAGAGTGCTGAGCTAGTGTAGTGGCTCTTCATATGTACTCTGAGACAGATGGAGCTTCAGGTTCAAACCCCATTCTCACCAGAAGCCGGTGGTTCACCCCTCTGGGGTGGGGAGGGACCTAATCTATAGAAGGAAGAACTTGGACTTTAGAATCAGAGGTAGATTACTGGCTTCAAAAAAACTCATGACAAAATTTGGGATGACAAAACCAAGTTGAAGAGCTTAACTGGTGAGGGAGGCTAATTCAGGAACTAAAGACTTGTATCTTGACCCAAGTCTAGCCCTGTCCTTCATTAATATTCTTCAGCAAAATTACAAGTTGTAGTTCAAAATTGTCCATGATAATGTATCAGAACTTTTTTGGATTTCATTATTCTGGACCAGACTTTTTCAGACAGAGTGTGGGTAAGACACCACAGCACAGAAGCTTCCCTATTCCTATTCTACATTTTGTCACTGCTGTTGTTCCAGAACATTGTAAGTGTTTGGAGGAGTCCTGCACCACTGTGATTTGAACAAGCAGGCACATGAATGATATTCTGGGACCCAAAGGCTTCATATTTTCAGAATTATGGTAATTACAGTCCAGTCAGGTTCTACCCTTAGGAGAGAATCTTGCCGTTTCTGCAACTGTCAAATGAAGCAGTTGAGCTACCACACTGAGAGCTGACATTCTGTAACTTGTTTTTATAATCATAAATGTAAGTTGAAGTATTCATGAGAGGGCAGAGAGAGATAAAGAGAAAAGTGGACCACGACAAATTAAAAAGTTAATTAATTATTGCTATCTTTGGATTATACCTTTTTTTTTACAGTTAGCATGGATAACTAATATTTAGGTAATAAATATGCTAATCTATTTAGTTCTGAAACTGCCCAAAATGTCAACACTTGGGAAGATCTAGTGTACTCACAGCATAATGAAATCTTTTTTTAGTAAGTTTATGTTGGAGGTTTTTTTTTTTTTTTTTTTTTTTTTTTACCAGAGCACTACTCAGCTCTGGCTTATGGTGGTGCAGGGGATTGAACCTGGGACTTTAGAGCCTCAGGCATGAAATCTGTTTGCATAACTATTATACGATCTACACCTGCCCTATGTTGGAGATTTCAAATTCACATATAAGATCTAGTATTTTATTTTATTTTATTTTATTTTTCACCAGGGCACTGCTCAGTTCTGGCTTATGGCAAGTGCTATTGAACCTGGAACACTGAACCCTTAGGTACTAAAGTTTGTTTGCATAACCGTTATGCTATTTCCCCAGCCCAGGCAGTACCAATTTTTAAAAGTGCATGTTAATTCCATTGTGAGATTGCTCAGAGAGAATTACTTAAAGAAGTATCCAGGGAAGTTGCTCATTTGGTAGAGCAAAAGACAAGCCTGTGTGAGGCCCTGGGTTTTGTGCTTAACATGACTTAGGCTGGAGCAAATTATCAGCCTACCACCCAAACCTTAATTTATATGGTTGAACTTTCTATGACTCAAATATGGATAAAAGCATGGGCTGGCTGGTATTAACATACACTCCTAGTATAGTTAAAAAAAAAAAAAAAAAGCATGGGCTGATTAACACGACAAGACACAGGTAACCATCATTGTTTTTCACATAATACTGCCGGCTCCTTGGTTATTAAGACATAATTAACACCTACAACTTACAACTGGACAAGCTTTATTTCCACATATTCAACTTTGGTTCAGTTCACCTGGTCATTCCTCTTAGCTCTTCCATACACCAGTTGTCATAAAAATGATTTCCAGAGATTACAGGGTTGTAGGAAGAACTGCCTGGCAGCTGCTCCTCCTGGAAAAAGAGCTAGACCTCAGGTGTGTGGGGTTAGGGAGAGGGGGGCTCAGCATCTTGCCCACAAGAGGGCTTCTTAGAGCCTGAGTCATTAAAGTCTGGGTAAGAGAGGCAGTGGAAAGAATTAAGAACCCTGGGCTCACCCCTTCTCCTTGCCCCAGGGTTTACAGATTCCAAGAAGATCCTCCACACACGTAGCAGCTAGGACTGTGTCCAGCTCCCCACAGGGTGATCTTAACCCATTTCTCAGTGTTTCCAGGGGCTTTATGATGAAATTCTTTAATGTGTGGTCCAGGGTTTCGGCTGAAAGGCCCCCTGAAACCAAAGCATAGGCACTACCTTTGGTTTATTTTTGTCTCCTTCAGAAGAAACCACTGAGCCAGGTGATGTGATTTGAGTCTGCCACTCCTCAAGCAGACCTCCACTGGATTCCAGACCCCTGGTGAGCTAGTTAAAAGGACTGGCAATCCAGATGCACCCCAGACCCAAGTCAGAATCTGCATTTTAAACAAGACCCCCAGGTGATTCCTGTGCACACAAAAAGTTTGGGAAGTCTTGGGTTTAGCACAGGGGTTTAGAATCAGAGAGTCAATCACTTTAAGCAAGATGCAGTTCAGCAGGAGAAGCATGAATACTGATTAATTGCTTGGGGTTCATTAGAATTTCAAAGGAAAGAAGTAACAATCCACACAGTTACATTCTCCAAGGATGCTGAGGAGGACAAAGAAGGGTTTAGCGTCGTAAGGACAGTTAGTTTAAGATATTTAAAACAAGCACTATTCTGGGAGTACGAGAATTCAGGGAGCCTCAGACAACTGGACCTTAAAACTTTATCTTTCAGATAAATCCATTCAAAGAAAAACTTCTGAAAACCTCAGGCTGGGGAAAAAAAAAGTGGGGGGGGGGGATAGAATTCATTTTATTTTTATCCTTGCCAGAAATTCACTTGTGTTGAGTCAACTGTTTTTTATAGAGAGATAGGGAAAAAAAAAAAACTTCCCCCAGTGTGGTGGGGGCAGCATTTGACCTGTGCTATGTATATGACTAGCAGGAATATTATCCAGGTGAGCTATCTTGCCAGCCCTTAATAGTATCTTTAAGATAGTTTTGAATGTAGGGTTGGGTTCTTCTGCCTACTATGAAGCAGAATATTAGTTGAATGTAAGGTTTTGGAATTGAATCCCAGCAAACTGAACCTGAAATCAAATTAGGCCTCGGTTTCTCTTCCTCCAAATGGATAATACTACCTGCCTCACAAGAATTGTTATAAGGATTATAATGTGTGTGAACATGTTCAAAGTAGTTAGAAGATTGGCACAGCATACGCTTCATATTTGACTGTAAAAACAACTGAAAGTGTCCAGTTCTCCTCTTAAAGTTGTTGCCACTGTGATCAAAGTCACCCCCTCCAAATTCCTACCAGCCTCAACCCATCTAGGAATTCATCCCTTCTCATTGCTTTCCTCTTGGGATTTCAACCCACGTTCCTGCCTGACCTTGCATAGAATGATTTTCATATCGGGGGCCGAAGCGCAAGGATCGGAGTAAAGATACAGTTTGAGCCCCCGGTCCCCACATGCAGGGGCGGGGTGGGGGTGTGTGGAGATCTTCGATTCAGGGACGGTGAAGCAGGTCTGCAGATGTCTTTCTCTCCCCATTTGTCTTCCCCTCCTCTCTCGATTTCTCTCTATCCTGTCCAACAACAGTAATAACAAGGGCAACAAAATGACCTGCAGGAGCAGTGGATTCGTACTCCAGGGATAACCCTGGAGACAAAAAAAAAATTTTTTTTTCATGTCATTCAGATCTCTCTTTTCTCCCTTCTTCCTTCCCTCCCTCCACCTCATCCCCCCTTCTTTCTTCTATTTTCCTCCTCTCCCCCTCCCCCTCCCCTCCTCCTCCTCCTCCTCCTCCTCTTTTTTGGAAAGTATCTCATTGTCTCCAAGTATCTTCTTTGTTGTTTGATTATGGAAAGAATGGTTCACAAGACAGTAGTTTTCACATGGGTACAATTTTTCATCTTTTTTCATAGGTGTCTATGCATCACTCCCCCACTAACTTAGATCCTCCCCAGCATAGTTAATGCCCTCAATGCCAATTCCTGTCCTCTCCTACTCATACTCCTGTCCTCAGTTCTTGACCTGTCTGCAACAGAGTCCAAGTTTCACTCTGCTTTGCCTTTCCTTGCTTGTTTTTGCAGGTTACACTTTTAAGTGATATCATCTGGTATTTATCCTTTTCCTTTAGTCTGATCCTTCTTTCTTCCTTACCAAAGCACCGTTCAGCTCTAGTTTATGGTAGTGCCAGCAATTGAACCTGGGACTAAAGATGCTTCAGGCATGAATGTCTATTGTGTGAACTGCTGTGCTATTTTCCCAGCTCTTTCAGCTCCATCTCACCACCTTAGATCCTTCTTTTTGAGGGAACAGTCTTCCCTGTTACTGCCAGGTATTCTCTCCATACTTTTGTAGTACAAGTCCCTGTCTGGATTTGTCCTGAGCTCACTTGTTTACATACTTACTTCCTGACTCCCTCACCATGAGAATGTTGACCTTAAAGGGCATAGCCCAGTCATCAACATTTCCCCAGTACATAGAGCAGGGGCCCTTGACACATAATTGTTGAATGAAATGGGTGAATGAATGAATTGATGGAATCAGAAATGTTGCAGGGAACATCTAAAGTTTGAAACTTAGAGAGAGAAATATAGATCTGTTACCAGGAAACCCGTTTCCCCAGCCTAATACAGATCTCTTATCTAATGCACGTCGGCTGATTTGCTGCCTTTGTTTTAAGTAAACACAAGAAGGGAGACATGGAAGAATTTGGGCTAATGCACCTTGGAAGTTCCTCCCTACACCAATCAGTGCCTCCAACACTGCATCCAGAATTTGTTCCCTTGTGGAAGAAAATTGCTCTTTGAGGAAAAAAAAAAGTCTGACTATTTGACTTTTATCAGAACCTGGTGATACCACACTAGGCAGGAGTAGAATGAATATAAACTTGCTTAACAATAATAATGTTTGATGGAGGGGGGGTGAGTTTGATAAATGAACACATATGTATGAATACACATTTTTTATTTTGTTTTGGAATGTCCTTAAAATAGGACATGAAAGTGGAGCAGAAAATGTATTTGAGTACTTGGTGATGGCCCAGTGTAGAACATGTTTAGGAGAACAGGAAGGACGTGGGGGAGCAAGATGCCAGGGAGCAAAGTTCAAGGCTGAAGAAGTTTGCTTCTGCTTATTGCAAGAGGACTGGATCGCACTTGGAGGGGATACCTGGGATTTCCTGGAAGGATGAAGGAGGGTCACACCGACCCAGCAGCTGAGTGCTTGGAGGCCCAAGGGGAACTCCTCCTGGGAGCTTAGGGTGGGGAATGGGAAGGAAGGAGTGAAGGTCAGGGGGATCTGTAGGGAATCAGCAAATTGTTTGAAATACCTTTACTTAGATAAATGAGGGCGGGGAGCAAGGGAGGGAGAATGAACCCCCACACCCCCAGGGAGAATGGAGGGTGGTTCTGAATACCAGCACTCAGGTGACACCCTAAGAATTCAAGCATTTCTTTAAGCTGCACCTGAAGGTCAATTGTTCTGCAATCTTCTGTGATTTTTGGCTCTAGGCTTATCTAAATCCTGTCTTTGGGGGTTGGTGGGGGTTCTTACTTTAAAGGGGAAGCACAAACAATAGGTCACATAAAATGATTAGAATTTAAATACTTCAAAAAATAAACTGCACCCAAAAATAGGAGAGAAATTGGACTTTGCTTGAAATGTTTACATGTCCTCTATTTTCATTTATACTCTGCCCATAACTAGGTCTCCTTTAAAACTGTGTGTTTGAGCTAAAATAGGGTTGTGATCACTTTCTGACTTGTGTGGGAATGATAGTTTTAAGGACAGTGGTTTAGAATTTTTATTCCAAAGTGATAGAATGTATGCCAGAGAGACGCACAGAGATATGGACATTTTAATAGGATGAGAGAGTTTACAATTATAGTTAAATTAAAAAGAAAACCAGTAGTTGAGTCAAAGGAATATGTAGTGTTGTTTTGGAACAAGTTATTTACTTTTTTTTTTTATCAGAGTACTGATGAGCTCTAGTTTATGCTGGTGAGGGGGGATTGAATCTGGGACTTCAGAGCCTCAGGCATAAGAGTCTCTGCATAATCAGTATGCTGTCTACCCCCCCACACACACTTAAACTCTTTAAGCCTCAGTTCCTTCATCTTGAAAATGATGATAGTTCTATTTCCTTCCTAACTCACTTGTGAAGGAAGATTAAATGAGAAAAATATGTGAAAGTCATTTGAAAGAGCAGTTGATCCCACTATTAGTATCCAGGAGGATATTAAGATATCATAGATTGGGAAATGCTCAAATTTATTCCCATTCTACAGATGCATCATCAGGCTTTGGGATACAAGGAAGAGCAAAAGCCTTCAAGAATCTTAGTTTAGAGTTAAACACAGACACAGGGACAGAATTGTAATCCTATGTGTTATGCAAGGAACAAACCGTACAACCAGTGCTGTGTCTACTCTGATGGAGTATAAACTGTATTTGCTTGAGCTTAGTGTGGCAAATGAAAGGGACTTCAAGGTACCCTAAGTTAATTGCAGCACCTAGCACAGAACCTACCTATGTAGAGGATTTAAAAATACATAATTGATAGGGGGCCGGGCAGTAGCACAGCGGGTTAAGGGCTCGAAGGGTAAGGACCAGGGCAAGGATCTCGGTTGGAGCCCCTGGCTCCCCACCTGCAGGGGGTGTTGCTTCACTCTGCAGGTATTTATCTTTCTCTCCCCCACCATCTTCCCCTCCTATCTCGAGTTCTCTCTGTCCTATCCAACAACAACAGCAATGGCAATAAGAACAACAACAACAATGGCAATAAAATGGGAAAAAGTGGCCTCCAGGAACAGTGGATTCGTGGTGCAGGCACTGAGTCCCAGCGATAACTAACCCCGGAGACAAAATATATATAATTGACTGAGTAAAATTAATTTCGATAATTTTTCTCTATCAAATTCTAGGGGAGGGGAAATGGGTTACAATATTGGGATAACAGTATAAAACTAAGTAGAGTTGGAAAAATCCAGGGTGAGATTGGAAGAGTATGCCTGATCCAATGATCCATATACAATATTCTTGAGTTAGGTGGCTTCATCTTGTGTATTTCCTAGGGTAGGCAGTGGTTGAAAGGGGAGGAATCAGGGTTCAGGCCCTAGAGGAGCAACAGGGGAAGGAATGGCCCAACCTGAAGGAGGTGTGGGATAGGGCTGGGAGCTGGAGTCAGGGCCATGAAAGGGAAGGACCATGAGCTGGAGGAGGAGTAAGGAGAGGATTCAAAAAGTATGCAAGAGACATGCTGACTTTGCATATGCATGGTTCTCCAGATGTGTATGTATGTGTGTAAGGTGGGGGGGTTGTAACAGCAGTTCTATATATAGAATCAACTCCCAGATTTATTAGGCTTTGTTTCATTTCCTCCCAAACCTCTCTAGATCTGTTTTTCTCTACTGTCCAGCCCTCCTGGAGTCAGGGTGGTGATGCCTATTCCAGTCCCATTAACTGTGTGCCCTTTGGCAAGTCATTTAAACATCTTCAGTTTCCCCAATGTTGATACATATTATTATGAGAATTTATTTGACACAGATGATAATAGATTCTAGATGCCTTGCTGGCGCCATCTGGATGTTAGTCAACAGTGAAAGTACCTCAGCTGTGGTATAGGTACTTTGTCACATGGGTCATAGATCTGACCTAGCTAAGCATAGGTATGGGAACCTTGTGTTTTTAGTGTTCTAAAATAGTGCCACTGGTAGAGCTCCTGAGGACCTAAATGCTCAAAGTTTTAACCCCAGCAACTCATGCGCTAGTGGTGCTCTGAGTTTGTTCCTATTTCTCTGTCTCCTGTGAAACTCTGTCTCATGTATGGTAAGTAAAATAAATCTTTAGTAAAAAAAAAAAAAAAAAAAAAAGGAGGATCTTGTGTGGTCGTGCTTAGATTTTACTAAGAGGTAGATTTAAAGAAGATGAATCTGGGCGAGTCTCATAAAAGGTGATGACAGAGCTTACATGGGAGACAAGAGCTTCTGACTCCAGTAAGTGTGAGTGGGGTGCTTGAATGAATGCTTACATCAGTTCCCTGGCCCTTTTGTCTCCTATCCAAGATTTACTACCTTGGGCTTTATTTCTAAGAGTGCAAAGGTGTTTGGCATTGCAACATATGTCACATCCATGTTCTTTTTTATTTTTATTTTTTAAATTCTGAATCACATATAGTTAGAGAAAAATATTATGCCTCATACTATCCAGGTGAGTTTTCTTTCTTTTTTTTTTAAGAATTTATTTATTTATGAGAAATATAGGAGGAAAGAGAGAAAGAACCAGACATCACTCTGGCACATGTACTGCCGGGAATTGAACTCGGGACCTCATGCCTGAGAATTCAATACTTTATCCACTGCGCCACCTCCCAGACCACACAGGTGAGCTTTCTTGCCAACTCTGTTTGGCAAGAAAGCTTTTAATTGACTTCATTCCAGAACCGCTAAGTAAATCTGAAAACCACTAAGTTAAGGGCACAGTACGCATACAAAGGGAATCAGGCACAGCTTTTCAGATGGCATGCCTACAGCCTTCTTTGTGAGCAGGAACAATATGTCAAGGCTATTAATCCAGATCAAACACCTATCGATATTCTATTGCCTTCATTATAGGTAAATATGATACAGTGATATATAAAGAGAAGAAAGGTAGTTGGGGGGGAGTACTTTTTGAAGACTGCCTTGAATGTATGCTGCTTAACACATTTTAATCATTTAATTCACACTAAAAACTACGTCCTATATTACTTAACATCCTCACTTTATATGAAAATTCAGACTCAGAAAAGTTAAATAACTTTCCCAAGAAGGAATTAAGAGTCAGAATTCAAACTCATACCTATTGGCACTAAAATCCACAGTCTTTCCACTATATTGTGTTGCCAAGTTATGTCAAGGGTGGGCGAAGAAACACGTTACCTGCCCTCCTGAAGTTGTGTTGGGAATGGGGGAGGCATAGTCATAAAGAAAAAAAGATTATGAGAAATACCTAAGAGAGGGTTAATGAACATTGCTACAAAAAAGCGGAGGTTAGAAATTTTTTTTCATGGGGCCAGGTGGTGGTGTACCTGGTTAAACACACACATTACAGTGCACAAGGACCCATGTTCAAGCCCCTGGTCTCCACCTGCAGGGGAAAGGCTGCATAAGTGATGAAACAGGGGTCTGTCTCTTTCCCTCACTTTCTCCCCCTCCTCCTTTCAATTTCTCTATGTCTCTATTCAACAATAAATAAATAAATTTAAAATTTTTAAAAAATATTTATTTTGTTTATTTATTCCCTTTTGTTGCCGTTGTTGTTTTATTGTTGTAGTCGTTGTTGGAGAGGACAGAGAGAAATGGAGAGAGGAGGGGAAGACAGAGAGGAGGAGAGAAAGATAGACACCTGCAGACCTGCTTCACCGCCTTGAAGCGACTCCCCTGCAGGTGGGGAGCCGGGGTTTGAACGGGGATCCTTATGCCAGTCCTTGTGCTTTGCGCCACCTGCGCTTAACCCGCTGCGCTACAGCCGGACTCCCCCTAAAAAAATATTTTTAAAAAAGGAAAGGGAAAGGAAAGGGAAGGGAAGGGAAGGGAAGATTTTGATTGAAGGCAGACTGTTCTGCAGTGCTTCCTGGGAAAAAGCAGGCAAAGCAGTCAAATGGCAGCAGATGGGTGACAGAGCCTTGTGCCCAGTAGGGAAATTCTTGGAACTTTCAAAGCCATAATGAGTGATCTATTTTGCAGCAAGACAGTACTTTTGTGGAGGTCACGAGATAGCCCTGTAACAACATGGTATCTTGGGTCTAGCTTTACCAACAAGACATGGGGAAATAACCTATGCACCAGGTAAAAGAGTAAGAAGTGAACTGATAAGAGCTTTTGGGAGGGGGGTCGGGCGGTGGCGCAGTGGATTAAGCGCATGTGGCGCAAAGCGCAGGGACCGGCGAAAGGATCCCGGTTCGAGCCCCCGGCTCCCCACCTGCAGGGGAGTCGCTTCACGGGCGGTGAAGCAGGTCTGCAGGTGTCTATCTTTCTCTCCCCTCTCTCTCTGTCTTCCCCTCCTCTCTCCATTTCTCTCTGTCCTATCCAACAACAAAGCAACGTCAACAATGGCAATAATAACCGCAAAGAGGCTGCAACAACTAGGGCAACAAAAAGGGGGAAAAATGGCCTCCAGGAGCGGTGGATTCATGGTGCAGGAACCGAGCCCAGCAATAACCCTGGAGGAAAAAAAGAAAAAAAAAAAAAAGAGCTTTTGGGAGTGTGCTCAGAGTACCTAGTGGACTGAAGTGAGGAGAGACAGACCAGATGACCAGTTCATAATCAATTACAGTGAGTGGAGGTCACACAGTGGGTGGTAGCAGAGAGAATAAATGAAGAGGTAGGACTGATTGAGCAAAGGATGAATTATTTCCCAGGTGAGATTGACAAGATTTGGGCTGATTTTGTTAGGGTGGTGACAAGGAGGAGAGGCAAGGTATGAACCTCTAGATTATTTCAAATCTGGAAAGGACCCAAAGTGGGGGGGGGGGGCATGAAATGTTGACGGACAGAGATTTAGTTGTTTGGAATTTTAGGTGATGAAAAAAAAAGAAACTTTTTTTTTTTCTGGTACTGGGGCTTTGCACCCATGTGATTCAATGGCTCCTGGCAGATTCTCTCCTTTTAAATTAACTAATTAATTAATTAACTAATTAATTAATATATTTTGATGGAGACAGAGAAATTGAGAGGTGAGGGGGACATAGAGAAAGAAAGAGAGAAACCTGCAGCACTGCTTCACTGCTTATGAAGCTTCCCCCTACAGGTGAAGACGAGGGGCTTAAACCCTGGTCCTAGTGCATGGTAATGTGTGTGTGTGCTCAGCCAGGCATGCCACCACCCAACCCTCTCTTTTTCTACTTATTTTCTCTCGCTCTTTCTTTCTTTCTTTTTTTTCCAGTTAGAGGATAAGAAAGAGAGTGTGAGAGAGAGAGAGAGAGAGAGGAAGGAAACAATGGTCCTACTCCACCATACATGAAGGTTTTTCCTTTCATGATGCTCCCTTATGGTGGCCAAGGGCTTAAACCCAGGTCTTCACTCATGGTAAAGCATGCACTCAATCGGGTGAGCTGTCTCCTGGCCCCTGAGAAGATGAAGAAACTATTATTATTTATTTTATTATTATTATTACCTTCAGGGTTATTGCTGGGGCTCAGTGCTTGCACTATGAATCCCACTGCTCCTGGGGGCCATTTTTTCCATTCTGTTGCCCTTGTTGTTATTGCTGTTGTTGGACAGGAAAGAGAGAAAGCAGGAGAGGGGGGGAAGAGAAAGATAGATACCTGCAGACCTGCTTCACCACTTATGAAGTGACCCCCCAACAAGTGGGGACCAGGAGGCTTGAAGCAGGATCCTTAGTACTGGTCCTTGTGCTTTGACCAAGTGCCCTTAACCTGTTGCACTACAGGCCTCCTATGATGAAGAAACTTTTAAGGCAAATGACAACTCAAAAGTTGCTAAGAGGTTGGGGAAATAGTAGAATGATTATACAGAAACATTTTATGTCGGAGGATCTAAAGATCCGAGTTCAATCCCCAGCACCACCATAAACCAGAGCTGTGTAATGCTCTAGGGGTCTGGGGGTGGGGGTGGAGAGAGTGCTAACTTCTTGGGCCTTGACTACTTCCATTTGGCAGTCATCTGCCAGGGTATGAAGGTGGAAGCAGCTCGCTCCTGTGGAAATATTCTACTTGAGTGGTTTCCTACTAAATGTTAACTGAAGGAACACTGTTAATTTTTTTTTTTTTAAGTAGTATTGGAAAAGACTGGGTTAAAAGAGTTTTGAAGTCATATCCAGTAAAAAACAAAAATTTGCTAGCTGGTTAAATAACTGAAAAAGCTAACTAAACATTATTGAAATATTACTTAAAATTTAAATCAATTTTGAAACACAGGCTTTTGGATTTTTTTTTTCCTTCCTATAGAACGAAGGGACTGTAATTAAACCCAATTGTAGTCACGCTAGATTTCCTTCTTGATGTTTACTTTTCTTTTGGTTATATTTCAGACAATTAGTAGTGTCTAATGATTTAGAGTTTCATGTAATTACCACGAATGATTGGAATCTCTCTTGTATGGAATGTTCTCACAGGGACTCTAGAAGTGAAGGGGATTTATGATTGTTCATGGAAATGGCTCTATGGTTAGTAAGAAAAAAATTAGACTTTAAAATAAATTCATTATTCATGTATATCTCTAGTTATAGCAAGAATAATTATATAAACTTAATTTAATACACTTTGAATAGTTCCAACAGTTTTGTCTCACACAGACCTTTTTCTCCCTCCAGTTGTAAAATGTTCGTGAAAAACCAAAATCAAAATAAGAGTTAATTTTTTTTAAACTCCTTGAAATGCTTTATTTATAGGCCTCTTTTCCCCTCCCTAGGTGTGAAAGTATTTTAGCGAAAGTTTCATCTCAACTTTGTAAATAATTAATCCTGCTTCTTTGAAAAGACTGACAATGTTGGGGTAACAATAACAGGCCATAAAACACTCCACCTAATTGTGTAAGAGCTCATTCTTCCCTGACAAGGTTCTGGTTGACTGGAATGTGCTGAAGTCACATTCCAGCACCTTCCTTTGGCCAGGAGAGTTATAGTACTACTAAGGAAATGGATGAAAAATCATTATTTTTGCTTTCTGAAAGGAGCATGAGGAAAGGATGGAACGGGACTGGGGTGAAGGAGGGGGAGAGATGGGAAGAGAAGATTATGGAACAGTAAGAGGAAAAAAAATAAATAAATTAGCCAGAATAAAATTGGTCTGTGTGTGGAAGGGTGGGACAAAAAGGTGAGAGAAAAATCAAACCTAAAGTGAGGTGAGAATGATAGAAAAATCAGATCAAAGGGTAAGCAATAGGGGGAAAGGTTGGAAATTTCCTGCAGAGAAAAGGAAGTTTAAGAGGCTTATGCACTGAGAGTTTTTTTCCCCTTCCCTCACAACCTAGAAAAACCAAATGGGCTATTTCTTCATCTATTTGGCTAATGGATGACTTAATGGAAATGACGTTAAATCATAAAATTCTTACTGCAATCTATTTCGCAAGATCTTTACAACTGAGATAGGGTTCTACAATGAATAAATGGAAATGCTTTTCTGATAACTTTGTACATTTTAATTTGTTCTTGAGTGATCTCTTGTCCATAAGATCCCACTTATTTTTAACCATAGTCATCACCAATTTTAAATATATTTTGTTTTATTTTGATGAGATAGAGACAGAGAGACTAGAACACTGCTCAGCTCTAGCTGATGATGATGCAGGGGATTGAACCTAGGACCTTGGAACCTCAGGCTTGAAAGACTTTTTGCATAACCATTATGCTATTTCCCATGCACTGCAATTACCAATTTTTAAATTTATAATTCACTTACCTTTTATTAAGTTACCCATCTACAACTATCACCACAGTCTGGTTGCAGAACTTAGTTATCACCCCAGCAATGGTCTTACATACCAATTTACAGTTAACTTCCACTCCTCCTACCAACTTCCAAGCTACTTGACTATTCTGGACATTTCCTGTCAATGGTTTTTATATGATCTATGTCCTTTTTGTGACTTTTTTTTCACTTTTCAAGTTTTAGGCTCCTTTGCAGTGTAATGATTATCAGTAATAGATTCTATTATTGCTGAATAGTATTTTCTGTATGGACATACCATATTTTGTTCACCTATCCACTAGCTGATTGATGTTTGGATTATTTCCACTTTTTGTTTATTAGGATTAATATTGCTAAAAACTTTCTATTCAAGTCTTTGTGTAATTATATACTTTCATTGTTCATGGTTAGAAAGCTTAAATTGGTGGTTCTGGAGGTGGCACAATAGTAAAGCTTTGGACTCTGAAGCATGAGGTCCCGAGTTCGATCCCCAGCAGCACATGTGCCAGAGCGATGTCTGGTTCTTTCCCTCTCCTCCTATCTTTCTCATAAATAAGTAAAAAATCCTTTAAAAAAGAAAGAAAGAAAGAAAGAAAGAAAGAAAGAAAGAAAGAAAGAAAGAAAGCTTAGAAATGGAGGTTAGGTGGTAGCACATGTTACAAAGTATGAGGACTTGAGTTTAAGCCCCTGGTCCCCACCTGCAGAGGGGAAGCTTCACAAGCAGTGGATCAGTGCTATCGATCTCCATCTATTTACCTGTCTACCTATCTATCTATCTATCTATCTGTATCTCACTGAGCCCTAGCAATAACCCTGGTGGCATAAAAAAAACAACAACAACTTTTTTTTCTACAAAGGAAGCCTAGAAATGGAATGGCAGGATCAGATGGTACAGGCAAGTTTAATATTTTAAGAAATTGTCATGATTTTCATGCATCTTTTTACACTTCTTACCAAGATATATTTTTCTTTTCTTTCCTATCTTTCTTTCTTTCTTTCTTTCTTTCTTTCTTTCTTTCTTTCTTTCTTTCTTTCTCTCTTTCTTTCTTAAATCAAAGCACTGTTAGGCTCTGGCTTATGGTGATTGAACGGGGGATTGAACCTGGGACTTTGGAGCCTCAAGCATGAGAGTCTGTTTGCATAACCATTATGCTGTCTATCCTCTACCCCAAGATATATTTTTCATGGCACATTTTTTTTCCTTACCTTCTATATCCATTAGCAAATAATTGTCATTTTAGCTATTTTTAATGCTGTTATTTAATCTTCATACTAGATTTATGAATAATTTATTTACTATAATTATAACATTTAAATTCAGGCATAACTCAGAGGTATTACACATCAGTTCTAAACTACTGCAATAAAGTGAATATTGCAACAAAGCAAGTCATACAATTTTTGTTTTGTTTTCCAGTACATATACACATCATATTTATACTATGTGTAGTCTATTAAGTGTGTGACAGCATTATGTCTAGAAAATGTACATAGCTTAATAAAAATATCTTATTGTTAAAAATATTAACCATTGGTATATTGCACCAAAGGAAAAGACACTGAGGTGTGGGGAGGGTTCAGGTCCTGGAACAGGATGGCAGAGGAGGACCTAGTGGGGGTTGAATTGTTATGTGGAAAAATGGGAAATGTTACATATGTGCAAACTATTGTGTTTTGCTGTCAACAATAAGTGACTTATTCCCCAATAAAGAAATTTAGTAAAATACTAATCATCACCTGATCTTTCAGTAAATCTTCCCCCCATTTTTTTTTCCTTGGTGGAGGGTCTTGTATAAGCCACAGTATCTGCAATATTTGATAAGGTAAGATATGCCTGTGTACTGAATTTAACTATTTCACCAATGAGAGGTATTTTTGATGTTTTTATATTATTAGTGTCCTTTTATTTTCCACTTGAGATATCTTTAGCCTTTCCTTCTTTCCTTTTTCCTCCCTCCCTCCCTTTCTCTGTCTCCCTCACTCTCTCTCACTTTCTCTCTCTCTCTCTCTCTCTCTAAGAGAGAGAGAGAGAGAGAGAGAGAGAGAGAGAGAGTGAAAGAAACCACAGCACCAAAGCCTCTTTCACTGCAATGGGGGATGGGATCAAACCTGGTTCATGCACATGACAAAGCAGTACACTATCTAAGTCAGTTATGTAGTGAGTCTTGAACACCTTTCTTCTTTTTTATAATTTATTTAAAAATTTTTTTTTGCCTCCAGGTTTACCACTAAGGCTCAGTGCCAGCACTATGATTCCACCGTTCCAGGCCATTTTTTCTGGTTTTTTTTTTCTTCTTCTTCTCTTTTCTTTGACAAGACAGAAAAATTGAGAGGGGAGAGGAAATAGGGAGAGAGGAAGATAAACACTTGCAGACCTGCTTCACACTTGTGAAGCATCCACCCTGCAGGTGGGGATTGGGGACTCAAATTGAGTGCTTATGCATGGTAATATGTGCGATTAATGGAGTGTGCCTGGCCTGCTTCCTTTTTTTTTTTTTTTTTAAGTTTTGTATAGTGTAGTGCCCTGGAACACCCAATGGCAAGAGTAGTGGATTTTATTTATTTACTTTTACTAGAGCACTGCTCAACTCTAGTTTATGGTGGTGTGAGGGGTTGAACCTCAGGCATCAGCAGCTAAGGTGTGGAAGTCTTTTGCATAACCATTATGTTATCTCCCTTGCCCTACTTTTAGTATTTTTTTTCTAAGGCCAGTAGTCCTAAACTCCTTCAGCTTTTGCATGTATGGAAAACTCTATCTCCCTCAATTGTGAAGAAAGCTTTGTCAGGTAGAATAATCTTGGCTGAAGATTGTATTTAAATACTTTGAATTATAATGTGACTTAGTGTGGTAACTTATCTAGGAGGTGAGGGTTTACCTTAGGCTGTAGATCTCCTTTCATCTCATTTTGACCTAGTCAACAAAATGCCTTTTGACCACACCAAATGTAGGTTTTGAGGGAAATTTAACATAGCAGTAAAAGGTTACTATCCATATGTGAGAACATGTCATCACATGCTATCCATTAATTCAGTATGTGCATCTGTGCCGCTGGTTAAGTCTTAGACACTATGCTATAATTTTGAAATGAGGTGATAGATGAGAAAAAAGGATAACTTGCTATATAAAGTTGTAAACTATTAAATGCTAACTAGTTGTGTGACCTTGTGGATATGATGTAATCTCTCTGAGCCTGTTTCCTCATTCATAAACCAAGGGTTATAAATTAGTCATTTCATTTGATTTTGATAAGAATGAAATAATCTTATAAGGTCATGACAAATGTTATGGCATATAACAAGTGTTCAAACTTGTGTTATTATAAGTTGCTCAACCTGTTAGGTAAAGACAGAATTGTTCTGTTTTTGACCCCCAACTCCATTTAAGCTCTCAGTTAAGCATCAAAGGACAGAAAATTACCATTCCTTTGAAAAATATTTTAACTTGTTTATTACAAAAGCAATACATGCAGCAGAGTGCAAAAACAAAATTCAAACAGAGCATGTACAACAAAAAGTGGAAATCCTTGTCTCCCCCAACGCTTTCCTCAGAGGTAGACAGTATAAACAATTCTTTATTTCCTCTTTCAGAAAAATCTCATGCACATGAAAGCATATATATACACATCCTCAGTAAACAAACAGCAAATGAAACCTGATTTCATTCACTGGTCACCACTGAGCATTTTCACTTGGTACTACAGGCTAGAGAGCTTTCCTGGAGCAGCATACATTGCTTTTATCCAGAATGAGTATTTCTTAATATTTCCAACAATTTTTTAAACTTTGCTTGAGCTTTTTGAGAAAGTCTGTGGGCAACACCCTTCTTCCTCCCCCACCCCCACACTCCCCAGTCTCAGCTTCTAGTAGAGATTGGCACCTGCCCTCCCACATCTTCTTGGCCTGTGGTCAAACCATCAATAGAGTGTGAGGGTGTGGGTGGGGGTGGCAAAGAAGGAAGGGAAAACACATTTTCCATGAGTAGCAGAGGAAGAGCAGGGAGGGGAAAATCAAGTGGACATGAGCCACTATCACTTCAAAGTGTTTTATGTATCTAAATAAAAAGTATCAAAGAAGAGTGTTCTGGAAGAGTCAATGGGTACAGGAGCACGGGGCTGTTAATTAAAGTAGTAACAGCCATACAATCTGGATGTGGGAAGTGAGAAAGGACTTGGAATCCCTCTGGTCCAGTCTGATTCCTAGAAATGCAAGTGAGTTGGAGGGTGAGAAAAGCATTTTTTTTTTTTTGAGGAGAGCCCTTCAGACAAGTCAAATAGCAAAAAGACTACCCAGTGCCCCAGTGCTCCCGGGTGAAGGAGAGGCAACAGTCCACGTTTCCTCACTGAAAACTAAACTTGACTTCCTCCATTGTTCACCTGCTGGTTTCTTCTCCCACCTCACTCCTTCTAGCCCATTTGTTTTACTTCACTATTTTGAGAGACTTTGCTAAGTCCCACCCCCCACCCAAAAGTCTACATGATAAATGTCCCTCCTGACCACAGCTGTTTCTCAGTGGTTGGGCACTAAAGCAAGGAGAATCTACAGCAGCTAGTCTGCTCGTTTTTTTTAGGGAATGGAAACATTGTTTTGGAGCCTTTGCCTCTTTCATTTTGCTTACTCACTGAATCCCAGTTCTCTGGACGGTAATAAGATCGTGGGCTGGCTCACAGTTTTGAAATTAGGTTGTTAGTGAGACCAGCACTTCGGCTTACAGGTCTGGCTCAGAGCCCACACTCAACAGGGCAAAATCTCTTTGTGGGTGGGGTTTTCCTAGACTGAAAAGCTTTTACCATGCCTCTAAGCAGAGAAAAGTTGGGCCAAGATTATATTGGGCAGGTGATAAAATTAAGGGCAATAAAACCAGATAAAACGCCTCATTAGTAACAGGCTGCCAGTAAAATCATTTCAACAAGAGGGAAGATGGAAAGATTGGAAATACCTGCTGTTAAATTCTTCCAAATGGTCCTTTCTGCAAAGGATACATTGTTTTCAGGTGTTTTTGTTTTGGTTGTGAGGATATACATACATTTATCCATTAAGTGGTGAAATACCTAACAGTTCAGAGGAAAGTCTGAAATTTGGATTCCTGGACTTCACCACCACAGCAGTTCACCACTGAACTACTTGGTTTCTCAGAAACTCTCTATTGGCCTCTGAGTCAAGAAAGTGCAGCATAATCTATTTAGACTCAAGTAATTGTGTATTGAGGGGCAGGAAGTAACTCACTGGGTGAGGCATGTGCACCTCCACACCTGTGGCCCAGGTTCAGGCCTCAGCATCACATAAGGAGTGACATAGCACAGAGAGTGGTATGTCCCTGTGTCTCTCTGTCTTGAACAAGCCAGTCCAGGAGCTATGAAATACCATATGTGTGAGGTCCAGGGTCTACTAAATAGTATAGATAAATAAATGATAGATAGATAGATTTCTACAAAGGCAAGATCCTATCCTTTTCTCCATTTTTCCAAACTTTTTTCATGGAATCTTTTGGGCCACCACCCCCCCTTTTTAAAAAATTTTTTTTACTTATAAAAAAAACCCCACAGGATAAGAGGGGTACAACTCCACACAATTCCTACCACCAGAACTCTGTATCCCATCCCCTCCCCTGATAACTTTCCTATTCTTTATCCCTTTGGGAGTATGGACCCAAGGTCATTGTGGGATGCAGAAGATTGAAGGTCTGGCTTCTGTAATTGCTTCCTTGTTGAACATGGGCGTTGACAGGTTGATCCATACTCTCAGACTCTCTCTTTCCATAGTGGTTGGGGCTCTGGGGAAGTGGAGTGTTGCTGAGGAGTTATTCTGATGCAGTCTCCGCCCCCAGGTTTTACTACCCGGGAAATCCTAGCAGTGCCCCCTTCAACCAATCCTGGCCCCACACGTCACCCCTGGCTGTCGCCCAATAAAAAGCCCCCTCACCCCACTCGCTCTCTCTGGGCTCTCAGCTCCCCCTCTCTCAGATCTCGCCCCCCTCTCTCCCCCCATGGTCAGGTAGTGGGGACGGCCATTGCCGGCTGGCTCCACGTGGTCTGAACCAACCCCCCCCCCATCCTATAATAAAGATTTGTGTACCCCTTTGCTCTGGACGTCCACTCTCTTCTCCGCCGTGCAGCCCGACACCAGACCGCCACAACAACAGCGGAGCTCCAGGACACATTGATGGGGTCTTCTGTCCAGGGAAGACTGGTTTGCATCATGCTAGCATCTGGAACCTAGTGGTTAAAAAGAGTGTTAACATACAAAGCCAAACAAATTGTTGACCAGTCATGGAATAGTGCAGATGAAGAGTTGGGGTGGTCCTCCATTTTGTAGATAGCTAGTAGGCATATTTTAGTTAAATTCCAAAGGGCCTGTGGCTATACTAGTTTTTTTCTTTCTCTCTTTCTTTCTTTCTTTCTTTCTCTTTTTTCCCCTGACCCTGAAATCTGATATGCAGGTAGATCCAAGTTATTATCTGGGGAGATGATGTCATGGCTGGAAAAAGGACCAGAAAGCTGGATCAGGGAAGAGAGTAGCTCCCTAATATGGGAAAGGGGTGTAAATATTGTTGACTGTAAACCTCATCGATTTGATCTTATCTGGGGCCCATATTCAGCTTGGGAGCCTATGTGACCTCTACATCCCTGTAGATCTGGGCTCGCATTCTTTGGTCATGAGCAGGAACATTCTAGGCTGCCCCAATATCAGGACCCATCTTCCTCAGGTATAGCATAGAGTATGTTGTTCATCCTCCCTTTGGAGGATAGACATTCTCTACCATTGTTGATCCAAGTTGAGGGTCAGGTCCTATGGGGGCCCACAAAGAGGTCTATTTTATTTATCCTGATAGAAATGACCAGTAACAATGGAGAGAGGGATTTTTTTCAAAGTCTAGGCCCATCATGTCTGTCTGGGAATTTCAGAACTCCCTGAATAGGGCCCCAGCTGACGGGGTGGCCTGATAGTGACTGAAGAGTCATCGTTAAAGTATGTCAGTCTCTTACCCATATTCAACTTTTTCAGTCCTTGCTTTGATAAGGTGAGCTTTGGGGTGAGTGAAAGAACTGTAATAGGAAGTAGGTGAGGAGGATATCTAACTCTAAATTGGCACTATTTCATTATGAACTTGATACTGACTCACTACAGACTATTGTGTAATTTTGCTTTCAGGATATATTTTGCCCTAATTTATGGATACATGTGAACATATGCTCTATCTTATGGGACCTAATCTATATCTTGGTTTTGGGACTTTTTTAGGAAGTGAACCTCCTGGAATGGAATTAGAGAATACCATGAAAGGAAAGGTTTCACCTGCATAATGAGGGTGAAGGGTTGACATTCCATGCCTGATGTCTCTGGACACAGTCTGAAGTGAAGCATGCTGAGGTGGTACTCCTTGCATTGATTAGGTTGGGATTGGCGGATGCAATATCATTTGATATGACTTGAGAGAAGCATGCAGGAAAGTGAGGTCCACCCTAGAGATTCCAGGACTGGGGAAATATAGGCTCTATAGAGGAAGTGGGAAGTTCCTGCTGTCTTAGGGTTTAAGAAGACAATAGATAGTTATTTCTATAATCATATTATTTGGCAATTGGGTTAACTTTGAAATATCCCTTTGTTAGGATTTGCTGTATCATACCCAACATCACCATAATGTATATCCTTTGACATTATTTATATATAGCTGTGCCACCGGTTGCTTCTGTTCTCCCTGGTCTAAGCTTTTAAGAGAGTCAATATATCAAAGACTCAGCCTATGTGTTAAAAATATTCTGTCTGTGCTTTAAAAAGTTTGAGACATTCAATCAATTTTTGCCCTCTCATATTAATTAAATAGTAATTTATATGACTACAAATTAATAAGAGTGTACATAAACACCATTCCCACCACCAAAAGACTGTGTCCCATTCCATCCCCCCTCCCCACTCCCTGCCCTGTGAAGCCAAACATCCACCCTCACCCTCAACCCAGGGTTTTTACTTTGGTGCCCTATTCCAAATTTAGTCACATCCTGCTTTCAGTTTTCCTTTCTGTTATTCTTTCTCAACGTCTGGTTTTTAACCAGAGCACTGCTCAGCTCTGGCTTATGGTGGTGCAGGGGATTGAACTTGGTTGGGACTTTGGAACCTTGGGCATGAGCGTCTCTTTGCATAACCTTATGCTATCTAATCCTGCCCTTCCCCGTATATTTTATTTGATAGGACAGAGAGAAAATGAGAGGGGAGGAGAAGATCGAGAGAGAAAGAGAGAGAGAGAAGGACACCTGCAGCCCTGCTTCACCACTCATAAAGCTTGCCCCCTATAGGTGGGGACCAAGGGTTTGAACTTGGGTCTATACTTAACCAGGCACACCACTGCCCAGTCCCTGGCATGCTTTTCTTAATCATACACATCATAGTGATTGTTTTTTCAAATGAAGAAAAACATGAAAGATCAGTCAGATTCTCACAACTGCCTGACATAGGTATGTACAAGCAAAATAAACACCTGCCTTTAAATTGTGTTAATTAATTAATTTGCTAGAGACAGGCAGAAATTGAGAGGAAAGGGGGTGATAGGGAGAGAGACAGAGAGACCTCTGCAGCTCTGCTTTATGACTTGCAAAGCTTTCCTCCCTACAGGTGGGGACTGGAGGCTTGAACCCGGTTCATTGTAACATATGCGCATTGTAACATATGCGCTCAACCAGGTGTGCCACTACCCAGCTCCTATTTATTTATTTATTTATTTATTTATTTATTTATTTATTTATTTTACCAGAGCACTGCTCAGCTCTAATTTATGGTGGTGCAGGGGATTGTTCCAGGGACTTTGGAGCCTCAGGCATGAGAGTTTCTTTGCATAACCATTATGCTATTTACCTGCGCCTTTATTTATTTTTTTAACTATGCATAAAATGCTCTATAGATATGTATTTGCCCTTTCTAATTTTATTTCCACAAAGCTCTTCAAACATCTCTTGGTAATTGAGTTTCTCAATATTAAATAAAAAGGCTAACACTTATAAACTGTCTTCTAGCTAAAAAGAGGCACATGGGGTTCTGTGACTACATTATTTTGTTGTTACTGTTGCTGGGACTTCAGTGTTGAGGGGTGATTTTTTCAGATAGAAAAGAATGAGACACCTAGAGAAGGAAAGATGCCACACCCCCCAATTTTCTCCATTGTGGTGGGGGTTGGATTCAAACATGAGTGGAGCATCACACAGCAGGCACACTACCCAAGTGAGTTTTTTGCCAAATCTGACTGCAATGCTCTTTGGGGTGAGGGTTATGGTTGTGAAGGGACCCAGTTCATTAGGCCACAGAGTGCTGGTGAGCAATTGAGCCATAGTACACTACAAGGAATGACCTTCTCCTGGCAAATTCATTTAGTATCAGGGAATCAGATGGCAAAAAGGAATAGTTTGAATCAAAAAAGTAAGTCAGGAGGACAAGTGGTGGCACAGCTGGTTAAGCACATATCTTACAATGCGCAAGGACCTAGGTTCAAGCCCCTGGTTGCCACCTGCAGGGGGAAAGCTTTACGATTGGTGAAGCAGGGCTTTGGGTGTCTCTCTGTCTCTTTCTCTCTCTCTCAATTTCTCTCCGTCTCTATCCAGTATTAAATAAATAAATGAATGAATAAATGAATAAATAAAATAGAATAGTCAGATTTTCAAATTCCTGCCCTCACTCATACAACAGTTTCACATCACAGTTTATTTCACAGCTCAGCAAAGTTTATCACCTCAGAATACTGCTCCTCATGGGCCAGCTCCTCATGGGGCGCGAGCGCTTCCACACTACGATCATCATCTCTGGCATTATGCTATTCCACTGCAGAATACTGTGCCCCAGTATGGTTCCGTAGCCCCCATGTCCACTTGGTCGATTCCAAACTATATTCCTCCATGAGGATAATTTCTGGAACCATCTGTTCCACCCCGGTTCCATGGCTGCCAGTTCTTAGCAACATCGCCCCGCCAGATGCGGCATCATCTAAATTCATCTAAGTTCATCATCTAAGTTCATTTCCCACGTCTACGCTCAACCGGACCTGCCAATATACGCGGATATCTTCGCCCACCCTGTCCAACGCTTGATGTCTCGTCACCCAATCTGGTCCCCTACGCCTTCACTGAACTTCTCTGTTCCAGACTCTTGGAAACAGAGTTGGCAGTCAGCTGAAGTAAAGAACAAACACCTCATCACAGACCCCTGCAAGCGTCAACCCAGCTTTGACCTAGCACGTTATGATTGGGCCCTCCTCAATCGCTATGGAACAGGCCATGGCCGGTGCGCCGCTATGTTCCATCGCTGGGGAGCCAGAGACGACCCGAACTGCCCCTGCGGCTCCAGACAGACTATGACCCACATAGTCAATGACTGCCACCTCTCCAGATTCAAAGGAGGTCTCGAAACTTTATATCAGGCTCAACCTGACGCTGTCGACTGGCTACAGAAGAAGGGCAAACGCTAGAAGAACTGCTTTTTTTGTTGTTTGTTTTATTTTACAAGTATCCAGGAATTATTTGAAAGATATCCACCTTCCTTCCTTTATATATCCAGTTACCGACATCTCTCAATTAACTGGCTCCCCCATATCTGTCCACTTGTCTATCTGTAATCATTGCTACTTTCTTAGACAAAAATGGCCAGATTATTACAAAACCTTTACATGTGGGACTAGAAAGATAGTTTACTTTGAGAAAGTTTCATGCACTTGACCTAGGTTTAAGCCCTTGGCCCCCATGGCACTAGGGAGATTTTGAAGTTGTGGTTTTGTTAAAGGAGGAAAGCTGGGGGACAGCCTCTGTCCCCGAGTCTGAGAGTTCACCACGCCTTTTCCCAACAAAGAATTGATGGAAAGCATGATTATTCAGGTAAATTAAACTTTATTGGATGCAAAAACATGTTAGGAAAGAGAGAGATAGAGAATTAAAAGAATAAAGAAAAGGGACAGACTGAAAACTGACTTATATATAGCTCACATGGTAGTCCTGGGAGAAAGAATGTGCCCCCAACAGTCAAGTCCTTTTTTAAAAAAATATTTATTTATTTATTCATTCCCTTTTGTTGCCCTTGTTGTTTTGTTGTTGTAGTTATTATTGTTGTCATCGTTGTCGGATAGGACAGAGAGAAATGGAGAGAGGAAGGGAAGACAGAGGGGGGAGAGAAAGGTAGACACCTGCAGACCTGCTTCACCGCTTGTGAAGCGACTCCCGTACAGTTGAGGAGCCGGGGGCTGGAACCAGTATCCTTACACTGGTCCTTGTGCTTTGTGCCATGTGCACTTAACCTACTGTGCTATGGCCAGAGGCCCCGCCTACACCTGCAATCACTCCCATTTCTGGGTGGTCCTTCTCTCTCTCAACAGTTTCTCTCTCTTTCTATGTAAAAGTGTATACCCAGAACAATGAAGCCCTGATGATGACAGAAAAGAGAGAAAAGGAAAGAAAGAAAAAAAGAAAGGAAGGGAGGAAGGAAGGAAGGAAGGAAGGAGGAAAGAAAAAAAGAAAGAAAGAATCTTCTTAAAAACAAGCAAACAAACAAAAAAGCAAGCAAAACAAAGACTGGAAATCTTTCTTTCCTGAGTCTCTAAGATCCCAGGTTCAGTCCCTCACACCACCATAAGGCAGAGTTGAGCCATGCTCTGGTCTCTCTGTGCATCTCTCTCCTTAAAGTAAAACAATATATATAGCGTCAACCTGACTAGTCCTCCTTAAGAAACTTCAAAGACCTCTTTTTGAGCAAAAATTTGTCCCATGGACAGTCTGAGGCTAGGGAAGGCCCAGGTAACTGGATTTTCCCAAAATGTCTATTTGGTTCTAACTATTGTAGTTAAAGCAGTAGCCCACCTGTACTTAGGCTCTTGACGGTGATTTGGATGAGTTAGTTCCAGGGTTTAGATGAAGGTTTACAAAGCAAATCAGGAAAACTCATTGTTTAGATGTCCTACCAGAGCAGGTTACTGATGCCACTTCTGCTCACCAAAAAGGATGTGGAGTGAAGTCCATACAATCCACAGCATAAATACTCTTTTACTTCTTAGAAAAGTATCCAAGCCTATCGTGAATAGTGCAGCTATGAACAATGGGGGTACATATATCCCTTCAAATTAGTGTTATTATCTTTTTTGGATAAATGCCTACGAGTGGAATTGCTGCATCATCAGATATTTCCATCTGTGTTAAGGATGGAAATATTGTTCTCCCTAGTGGTTGTACCAGTTTGTATCCCCATCAGCAGTGTAATAGAGTTCCTCCCTTGCCACATCCTTTCCAACACTATCTTCTGTTTTGTTGATGAAGTCCATTCTCACAGTTATGTCGTGGTATCTCAGTCTGGCTTTAATTTGCATTTCTCTGGTGATGAATTAATTGGAACATTTCCATATATGTCTGTGGGCCATGTGTATCTCTTCTTTAGAGAACTGCCTATTCATATCTTCTGCACACACACATATATATACTTTTTTACTAGAGCACTGCTCATCTCTGTTTTATGGTGGTGTGGGGGATTGAACCTGGGACTATGAAGCCTTAAGCATGAGAGTCTGTTTGCATAACCGTTAGGCTATCTACCCGCAACCCATCTTCCTACTTTTTTATTGGGTTGTTCTTTTAATTTTTGTTGAGCTATATGAGTTCTTTATCGATGTTTGCTATCAACCACTTGTCTGAAGTATTGTGTGCAAATATGTTTGAAATTTGGAATCAGGGACCGGGTGGTGGCACACCTGGTTGAGCACACATGTTACAGTGCTCAAGGACCCAGGTTCGAGCCTCCAGTCCCCCCCTGCATGGGGAAAGCTTCACAAGCGGTGAAGCAGGTCTGCAGGTGTCTCCCTTTCTCTCTCCCTCTCTGTCTCCCTTACCCTCTCAATTTCTGGCTGTCTCTATCCAATAAATAAAAATAATTTAAAAATTTTTTAAAGAAATTTGGAATCAACCAAAATGCCCTTTGACAGATGATAAAAAAATAATGGGACATATACTCAGTGGAGTACTACTCAGCAATAAAAATAGATGATTTTATATCTTTTGGGATAAAATGGATGAAACTTGAAAACATTATGCTTAGTGAAGAAAGCAAGGAAGTAAAAGAAAAGCACAGGGTGGTTTCACTCATATGTGGAATTTAGAGAGCTAAACATACATACTTGAAACAAATAAACAAACTAAATACAATCCATATTTAGACTGTGGAAAACTATAGTGGTTACCAAGAGTAGTAGGGGACGGGCACAGACTTTTGGTGGTGGGGAAGGTGTGAAACTATAATCTTATAAAAGAAAGAGAGAGAGAGAGAGAGACTTGCAGCCCTGATTCACTACTTTCCCCCTGCAGGTAGAGACCAGAGGCTTGAACCTGGGTCCTTGAGCACTGTAATGTGTGCACTTAACCAAGTTATAATGGAATTGGAGTTCAGAGCCCTCTGGTCATCTTCCCCTAACACTTACCCCTCTGAGAGGATGGACTAACATTGTTTTGTGGAGTGCAGAATATGGAAGGTCTGGCTTCTGTAATTGCTTCTCTGTTGGACATGGGTGCTGGCAGGTCGATCCATAACCCCAGCCCATTTTTCTCTGATACCAGTTTGGATACAACAAATGATGCTCAACACTTTAACAACTGGGAGAAAGCCTAAGCTTGTCACCACTCAGCAACGTCATTATAAGCCCTTTGAGGGCTGCTTCAGAATCAAACCCTCACTATTAACCAGCAATGATAAGAACTAGCCTTGTTTCTGAAAGGATGGGACATGCTAATCTGCCAGTTGAGGGAAAACTGACCCTAAAATAAGTGCAGCCTGGAATGTTCCCACCTGTGACCATAGACGGTGAACACAGACTGACAGGGACTTAGAAGTTATACAGGCTCCTGGGCTAAATATGAATAGAAATGGGCCCTGGATCAGACTGACATGCCACCAACTTGCAGATGCTACTACAATTTCATCCTGACTTCCTTGAGCAGATGACTTCACCAATGTGTGTCCCAAAACCTCACCTCTCCAGAGCCCTATGGATAGATGTAATAAATCTTTCTTTTTTAAAAAAAAAAAAGAAGAAGAAAAGAAGAAGGAGGAGGAGGAAAAAAGAAAGAAAATCAAATCTAAACCTAGTTATAATATACAATTATGGGACAGAGGAAGTTTCTCACAAAAACTCTGAATCATTGTCTTAGATGAAGCAGATGGCTCCTACATAACCAAAAATTCAGCTAGGAGTGTATTTCTCTGGGGGGGGGGGGGGCGTGGGAGAGGAACTTCATGTTTTCAGGCTTGTAGAGTTTGTTAAATGGATTTGGATGTGCCGTGTGTCCAACTGTGTTCCAGAAACAAGAAAACTAGGAAAGGCAAAGACGAATCAAGCAGGGAACTGCTCCTCCTCCAATTCCGTTATAGAAAAAGTGCGATGTGTTGTCAAGCTCGCTCTTTTGCAGATACTCATGAATTGCATTTTGAAAGCAGGATTGATTTTATTTGTTCCTGCTATTTATAGCACACACTGAGTCCTCAGCCAGCTGTGGGAGGATATGGCAACATTTAGATTCCCATTGGAGTTGTGTCTGACAGTATCTGGCACCCTTTCAACAACTGCAGTCATTACTTGGAGAATAAGCACAGAAGGAAAGAAATCAGCTCTTAATGTCAGGATGTCACACCCTCTCTAATGTTTTTTTGGATATGAATGAAGCACTAATTGTGTAATTAGCCTTGATCTTATCATGCTATAGTCAGTTGTCTGCTTTACCCAGAGGTGTTATCTATAATACACACAAAAGGTATTTAATTAAAAAAAACTTTTCCAGACTAAACAAAGTTATCTTCTAAAAATAATTTTATGTAAAAAGACCCCAATGCCACAGTGCTCAAAATAAGCACACAATAAAAAATGCAGCCAACTCTTACGCCTGTACTTGACTAACAGAATATTCAGTTATATTCAGATTAAATAAATATTCAGAAATATTTATTTTTATTTTTTTGCCAGAACACTGCTCAACTCTGGCTTATGTTGGTGCTCAGGATTGAAACTGGGAGCTCAGAGCCTCGGGCTTGAAAGTCATTTGCATAGTCATTATGCTATTTCCCCAGCCCTTCAGAAATAGTTTATACATTCATACACACACACAGTGTTGTATACAATATTACATTGAGATAAGTCTGATTTAATGATAACTGTATTCCATGCAATTATTTACTTTATATAAATAATTTTTATTATTCAGAGTTTGTTACTAAATTATAAGATTATAATCTTCAGTTCTTTTTTTTTTTTTGCCTCCAGGGTTATTGCTGGGGCTCGGTGCCTGCACTATGAATCCACTGCTCCTGGAGGCTATTTTCCCCATTTTGTTCCCCTTTTTCTTGTGCTTGTAGTTGTTTTTGTTGCCATAGTTGTTATTGTTTTTGGATAGGACAGAGAGAAATGGAGAGAGGAGGGAAAGACAGAGAGGAGGAGAGAAAGATAGACACCTGCAGACCTGCTTCATCTCTTGCTAAGCGACCTCCTGCAGGTGGGGAGCCTGAGGCTCAACATGGGATCCTGATGCTTTGCGCCATGTGCGCTTAACTCGCTGCCTAACTACCACTGGATTCCCTATAAACTTTAGTTCTACACCACACCCACCACCAAAGTTCTGTATTCCTATCCTCCCACCTCCCAGAGATGACCACCATTAGTTCTCACAAGTCTTACAGTTTGCTTTCTTCTGTTTTGTTTTGATTTTGATTTTTGTCAAGTTAATATGAGTCAGATTTCTAGATTCTACCTATGAGTGAAACCATTTGGTAGTTTATCTTTCATCTTTTTACTTATTTCACTAAGCATAATCCCCTCCAGTTCCACCATGCAATAATTTCTTAACTATCTAATGAACTTACCTGAAAGCCTTTCTTTCTTCCTTTTTAAAAATATTTTATCTATATATCTTTAATGAGAGAGATACACAGAGAGAAAGAGACAGAGAGAGAAAAAAAAAATCAGACCACTGCCCAGCTCTGGTTTATGGTGGTGCTGGGGATTGAACTGGGACCTCAGCCTCAGGCATGAAAGTCTTTTGTATATTATGCTGTCTCCCCAGCCCTTGAAGGCCTGACATGGCTTCTCTTTGCTCAGGTTTAACATAGAAAATTTCTGCAGCTATGCCCCAACTTACTACTGTTTTTTAACTTGAATCTTCTGTTCTAAGTAAATTGATCTGTTGTGGCTCCTGCCTAAAGTTTTATCCTCTGTTCTCTAATTTGCCTTCTGGCTGCAGACTGAGTGATCTCACTCCTCTAGCCCTTGGTCTTCTTGTCTGGGAGTTAGGGTTGGTATGGGGAAGGAAGGGAGTGGGCTCTTCTCTAAGGTCCTTTTCAGCTCTTTCCTTCTGTCAGTTTTTGACTAGATGAGGTCAAAGGGCCTTTCCAACTCTACACTTTGATCAACAATTTAAATTTTCATGGGTCTAGTCTTATATCTTCAATTGTCCAGTAAGCTCACTAAGGATGAGACTATCTCTTTGTGTGTCTTAGAATGCTGTACTATAACTGTTGCTCTAGAATTACTTGCTGATTTCATTTGGTCACCGCTAAAATTGCTATGCATTAATAATTTCTCCAGTTCTAAAAAATAATAATAATTTCTCCAGTCCTAATGCTTGAAATGGTCAATTAACTCTTCTTCTAGGAAAAGTGATAGTAATTATAATAACCAAATGCACTATCAAAACAGTGTTTTAGCCTTATCTTTAGCTCCTCAACAATGATCTAAATTTATTTATTGGTTTATTGGATAAAGACAGAAATAAGAAGAAATGGGGAAGATAGAGGGACAGAGACAGAAAGACACCTGCAATACCACTACACCACTTATTAAACTTTACCCCTGGTGGGGACCAGGGTTTGAGCCTGGGTCCTTGTGCACTGTAATGTGTGTGCTTAACCAGGTCTGTCACCATTCAGACCCACAATAATCTAATTTATGAAATCTCTGCTTTAATGGCAGAATACATATAAATTTTATTAGCAATTTGAAGAACAAAATTATAGAACTTTTTTTTAAATAAACATGATGTTTAGGGAGTTAGAAAATTCAAAATTCTTCTTTTGTAGATGTAAAAATGTCAAGACCTAGAGTTTAAGAGATTTGTCTAAAAAGCATTAATTAACTGGTGATAGAACTAAGGGCTAGAATCTGGGTCCTCTGACTCTTAAGTAAAATGACTAAAGTAGCATTGAATTATAACTATATAAATGGTAGATGTGCATCTTTATAAATCAGCCTGCATATACCACACTAAGTTCTGCCCGTTGTTCTAGAGAATAAAAATGTGTATATATGTGTGGGAGGAAACAGTACCTTTACAATGTCATTATAGACTTCCTTTAATTGCTGCATGAAACTACTGCATTGCACTCAAGCAAAAGATTCTGTTGGGGGATTGAGCTTCACAGGTCCTGGGGCACGGTGGAAAAGGACCTAAACTGGGGGTGAGAGTGTTTTACAGACACCTATCATGGTGAGATAAATTTTACTCAGAGGGAGTCGGGTGGTACCGCAGCCGGTAAAGTGTGGTGGGGCAAAGTGCAAGGACTCACGTAAGGATCCCAGTTCGAGCTCCCAGCTCCCCACCTGCAGGGGAGTCACTTCACAAGCAGTGAAGCAGGTCTTCAGGTGTCTGTCTTTCTCCCCCACCTCTGTCTTCCCCTCCTCTGTCCATTTCTCTTTGTCCTATCCAAGAACGAAGATATCAATGACAATAACAACAATAACTACAACAGTAAAAAAGAAACACAAGGGCAACAAAAGGGAATAAATAAATAAATATTAAAAAAGAAATCTTACTCAGGTGTTAACAACTATGCTAACTCACTAATTACCAAGTCTATCTGTAAGTATTCTTTGTACCCATTTGTCTCCATACATTGTCACTGTCACCATACAAAATCTAAAGTACATACCATCTTTCAGCTAAATTCTGTAACAACTTCTTTATTTTTCTCCCTTTTCCTGTAGAGTTAATTGTTTACAGTAAGTAGTACAGTTGTTGACACATGGGTACAACCAAACCCAGTTTAAGTTCTACTTGGTGTTTTCACTTTCTGTTTCCATTTCTCATGCTCTGCCCATGAGTGAGATCACCGCATACTCATCTTTCTCTTACTAGCTTATCTTGCTTACTATAGCCCTCCCACTAGTTCACCTTCAGCTATGTCACCTTATATACTTATACTATTTAATGGCCTCACCATCGCCTTTAGGATAAAGACCTGTCCTCTTGAAGACCTATCTGAAAGGTTTTGTGTTTGTCCTAGTAAGGTTGTGGTGGCTCATAATGCATCATTCTGTCCTTTTCTATTTCCATCCCGGAAACTGGAATCTCAGTTTTTTGCAATAAAAAGCCACACAGCTTACCTTGGGGCTTTGCCTGGAACATATTAGCTTACTTACTTTTCAGTTCCCTACTCATTATCTCCTTTCTGTCATCCCCCATAATCCTCTCCCTCTCCCACCCCAACTTTAACACAGCTACCTTATTCTCTAGGCTTAGAATAAATATTCTACCCTCAAAAAGGCTTTGTGAGCCCATACATTATAGCTTGTACTCCCTCTCAGCATTATCATAATTACATTTACATAAATTTTCAGTGTCTTTCTAGCTGCTTATCTTTGTGTTCTGTGAGGGCAGTGAACTTGCATCGTCCCTGACAGAGCAGTTGTAGAATAAACATTTAATGTAGAGCTACTTTATTTTTCAGAAATTGTTCACTTCTGGCTATTAATTTATTTAAGATTTGCTTATAGCAATAGATTTGAATAACTCTTTTCACGAGATTGCAATACATGGAAATAGAAAGTTTCCTTTCTTTTTTTGGTTTACCAGAGCTTCGCTATTCTGTGTTGACTTTTTCAGATAGAAAGAAAAAGACAGAGAGAAGGAAAGACAACACAGCACAGAAACTCCCCGTTCCATCCCCACCACTCCAAAGTGTGGTGGGTGCTAGGCTGGAAACGAATTGTATGTGAGACAAAACAGATAATCATCCAGGTTAGCTGTCGTGCTGGCCCAAAGTGTAAGTATTTAAAGTCTTTTGAAAAAATACAGCGCAAGGGGCCGGGCGATGACACACCTGGGTGAGTTCCCATGCTGCAGTGCTCAAGGACCCAAGGTCGAGTCCCTGGTCCTCATCTGCAGAGGGAAATCTTGAGTGGTAAAGAGTGCTGTAGGTGTCTCTCTGTCTCTTTCCCTCTGTCTCCCCTTTCCTCTCAATTTCTGACTGTCTCTACCTAATAAATAAATATAGTAAAAAAAAAAAGTATTTAAATTAGATTGCAAGTTAATTGAAGGGTTAAGAGATTAATTTAAAAAGAGAAAGAAAAATCACCTAAATATGGGAGCAGAACACATTTTATTTCCTAGAGAAGCATTTCCCCCCACATAGTAGGTAGAATACTTTAATATGCTATACATCTCTGTATATATAGGTGGTTCATCTTTATGTGAATACTTACCAATTATGTGGGGAGGGCTCTACTTGTGAAAAGATGAGTCCCCAAATGAAGATAAAATAAGTCTTCTACTCTGGACTTTATATTTGAATTGATAATATCAACAGTTCTCAATTTTTTATTTGCTACTTTCCAAGGATAGTCAGCATTAATTTATGTAAAACAACTTTATGAGATGGTTATTATACATTTTCACCCTTGTATTAGCCTTATGTAATTGTCCGTGCCTTGCTGGTTGCTCTGAAAGAAGCATAGGAGAGCACACTCACTCTGTTGCAGATACACCTCTTAATTAGGTCATATTTTACAGTTACATTAGATTCTGATAATGTTCAGGATTCTTTCCTGGCTGGTACAGATTGATCGTGGGCCCACACTGGCAGGAGACTAGCTCCTGTCATGTGCTGCCTCTTGCATCACAGATTCCTCTCGGGTAGATTTGGCTCTGTCTGATTTCATTACTGCCAGAGGAATGTATCTAGTCATGCATTGCCCTTGAGGCTGTGGTAGCTAGTCCTTGTAATTTCTGGGCTGTAAAGAGAGACTCACATTTGGCTCCTATCCTGACAGTCCTCTGGAGGCATAGAAGGAATTGCAGAGTGACAAATCTTGCTTCATTCATTCATTCCTAATTTATTCCAAACATGTTTTTAAATTTCTTCTTACTATCTTAATTTATTGGATAGAGACTGCCAGAAATTGAGAGAGAGAGAGAGAGAGAGAGAGAGAGAAGGGAAGACAGAGAGAAGGAGAGGCATCTGCAATACTGCTTCACCACTTTCAAAGCTTTCCCCATGCAGGTGGGGGCTGGGGGCTTGAACTGCGTATTGTACATTGTAACATGCACTTAACCAGGTGTGTCACCACCCAGCCCCTTTCATAAATGTTTATTGCATTTAAAACTATTTATTTCACATATGACAGAATTTTATATGACAGAGACTGAGGTCAGAGTGTTCAAGCTAGGAGTCTCAAGTGAGTGATTCTTGCATCTGACCAGTTGAGCTATCTCTGGAGCTACCAAATATTTGTTGCTTGTCTACCATGTGCCAAGTAGCATATTAGGTACTGGAAACATAGCAATGATCAGGCTCCTCTGTACAAGGTGTTTTTTGTGAGCTACCATTGGCAGCAAAGGTCAGAGCGGCTCCCTGGGTGCCCTGGGGTAGTTCTGTGTGGTGAAGGCAAGTGCTCAGAGAGACAAGCAGTCAGGTCTAGAAGAGCCTCAGTGGGGCAAATCGTATATTGAGGGAGAAATCAAGCAGATATACCCATTGCACAGGGAGAAGGTTAAGGTAATCATTAACCCAAACACAAATCAACACAATGCATAGTCACATTTTGACCTACAAATTATTTGATCGCAAGTGAAGAGTTACCATACAAGGTTAGGTTTGATCACAAGCTCACAATGCAGTTTTCCCCAGGGGTAAATTACAGGCACTTCATAGGAGGTGGGCAGTTGAGTAACAGGATGTTTGTGGTGGTTTTCAAATTTGGCCAAACACAATATACAGTAATTCATGGCCTTTGTTTTAAGGGGAGAGGAAGGTGCAGAAAGGTAGCCCCCACCCTGAGAAGCCATCTATCATTAGTTCATGAAGTGGTGGTGGGGGGGGAACCTGCCATTTTCTCGACCTGGAGGGGGAAGAACCTGAGGTGGTCTACCCGCTTAGATCTCACGGAAACAACGGCCTGGACCTCCCAGGCAATGGGCTTACTCTCCAACATCTTGTCATGTTGTAAAAACAGGTAGGGGACTATAGAGCATACTGTTGGGGGAAGACAGAGAGGAGAGAGAAAGACACCTGCAGACCTGCTTCACTGCCTGTGAAGTGACTCCCCTGCAGGTGGGGAGCTATCTTCTGCACCCTTACCTCAATATTTGGAATCCTGTCTTTACCCACTTGGATAAATACAAACAAATGTAAGCTTCTTAAAATCTGAGAAGTCTAAAATATATAATAAAACAATTCCCCATAGGACAAAATGATTTGTGATTTAGTGTCAAAGTCAACAATCAAAAAATACAAAAAAAAAATTAGGCCAATAGAATACTCTATTAGGAGAGTGGCTTTCCAGTTCACTACTTTAGAAATAAAAGGGGGGAGTCGGGCGGTAGAACAGCAGGTTAAGCGCACGTGGCACAAAGTGCAAGGACCCGCTGCAAGGATAGGCTAAGGATCCCGGTTCGAGCTCCTTCTCCCCACCTGCAGGGGAGTCACTTCACAAGTGGTGAAGCAGGTCTGCAGGTGTCTATCTTTCTCTCCCCCTCTCTGTGTTCCCATCCTCTCTCCATATCTGTCTGTCCTATCCAACAGTGATGACATCAATAACAATAATAACTACAACAATAAAACAACAAGGGCAACAAAAGTGAATAAATAAATAAATATTTTAATAAAAAAGAAAAAGAAATCAAAGGGGTGGGGCCAGCTGGTGGCACTCACGATAGGACCCAAGTTCAAGCCCCTGGTCTCCACCTGCTGGGGGAAAGCTTTACAAGTAGTGAATCAGGACTGTAGGTGTCTCTCTGTCTCTCTCTGTCTTTATTCCCCCCTCAATTTCTCTCTGTCTCTATCCAATAATAAATAAATAAAAGGGGGTTGATACCTATTATAACTGGTTCAATGCAGAGAACACTGAGTCTATTTATTATAATACCCTAACAGTACTAAATGTTATCAAACTTACCTATATATTTAAAATGATAAAGATTAAAATGATTAGGTTTGCCAGCTAATAAAGCTGATTGGAGTAACTCAACATCAACCACATGAAGGGAAGTGTGCCTATTTTTCTCTAGACTTTCCCAACTGGTTCTTCAGATTACTTCTTCTTACCTTTTTGAGCAGACATTTAGAATGAACATAGAAACTCTAAAACATACCAAAAATAAAATAAAAATCTTTGATGAGCACGGCTGTGGTCCCACCCACCCTTCCACTTTCTACTCTTTTCGCCAGTGTGTGAGTTTCCTCAAGATTACTGACCCTTGTAAGGAAAACATCCAGGGTGAGCACCATTCTGCCTTCTTCTCCCTCCTTAAAATTCTTGAAGGCAAGAATGGAGCAAAGGCAGGCTTGCTGGGCCATCAGCCAGGTGCAGGGCAGCTGGCAGCCATGCGCGTCAGGGTGGACAGTGGTGTAGAGTATCACTTAGCTGGGGTGGCAGAGAAAGACTCTCATGCTCACACTTCATCTGCATGAGGTAAATTAGGTTGGAATTGCCTATAGGGAGGGATCAGAGATTTCTACCCTTCTTGAGCGCTGGCCTTAACATGTGTGAGGCTATATATATAATAATTTCTTCTTTTTTAAGTTATTTTTTTAAATAATCACTGGGCCTTTCACTACTCCAAGCTGACTTTTAAATAAATAAATAAATATATATATTTTGGGAGTCAGGCGGTAGTACAGCGGGATAAGTGCACATGGTACAAAGCATCATGACAGCAGCCTATGACACGGTCTGGCACCGTGGTCTCCTAGTCAAGATCTCAAGATGCCTGCCTCCATGGGTGGCCAACACTATATCATTTCTTCTCCAAAACAGAAGATTCCGGCTGCATTTCGGTGACAAGTCTAGCAGATGGAGACCTGTCTCAAGTGGCCTCCCCCAGGGCTCTGTTCTGGCTCCTACCCTATTTAATATTTACATCAATGACCTCCCAGAAACTTCTTCAAGGAAGTTCATCTACGCCGATGACATCTGCTGTGCAACTCAGGCATCCAAGTTCGACATCCTCGAGGAAACACTCACGAAAGACATGTCTCTGATATCTGATTACTATAAAAAATGGCGACTAATCCCTAGCACTGCAAAAACAGTATCATCTGTTTTCCATCTACACCATGCCTCGGCCTCGCGTGAGCTTAATGATACGAGAATCCGGCATGAAGCCCAGCCAATCTATCTTGGCGTTACTCTCGATCGCACCCTGTCATTTCACGAACATCTCATAAAAACTGCAGCAAAGGTGGGTGCGAGGAATCACATCATTGCAAGACTGGCCAGCTCCTCATGGGGCGCGAGCACTTCCACACTACGATCATCCTCTCTGGCATTATGCTATTCCACTGCAGAGTACTGTGCCCCAGTATGGTTCCGTAGCCCCCATGTCCACTTGGTCGATTCCAAATTATATTCCTCCATGAGGATAATTTCTGGAACCATCCGTTCCACCCTGGTTCCATGGCTTCCAGTTCTTAGCAACATCGCCCCGCCAGATATTCGTCGGGATGCGGCATCATCTAAGTTCATTTCCCACGTCTGCGCTCGACCGGACCTGCCAATATACGCGGATATCTTCGCCCACCCTGTCCAACGCTTGACGTCTCGTCACCCAATCTGGTCCCCTACGCCTACACTGAACTTCTCTGTTCCAGACTCTTGGAAACAGAGTTGGCAGTCAGCTGAGGTAAAGAACAAACACCTCATCACAGACCCCTGCAAGCGTCAACCCGGCTTTGACCTAGCATGTTATGATTGGGCCCTCCTCAATCGCTATGGAACAGGCCATGGCCGGTGCGCCGCTATGTTCCATCGCTGGGGAGCCAGAGACGACCCGAACTGCCCCTGCGGCTCCAGACAGACTATGACCCACATAGTCAACGACTGCCACCTCTCCAGATTCAAAGGAGGTCTCGAAACTTTACATCAGGCTCAACCTGATGCTGTTGACTGGCTACGGAAGAAGTGCAAATGCTAGAAGAAGAAGAAGCGCAAGGATCCCAGTTCGAGCCCCCAGCTCCCCATCTGCAGGGGAGCCACTTCACAAGCGGTGAAGCAGGTCTGCAGATGTCTTTCTCTCCCCCTCCTCTCTCCATTTCTCTCTGTCTTATCTAACAACAGCAACAACATCAATAACAACAATAATGACTACAGCAATAAAACAAGGGCAACAAAAGGGAATAAATAAATATTTTTTTAAAAGCTTTAAAAATATTTTATATTTTTTTGTTATTGGATAAAGACAAAGAAACATTGAGAGGGGAGGTGGAGATAACAAGGGAAAGAAACAGAGACATCTGCAACCCTGCTTTACCACTTGTAAGGCTCCCCCCCCAGGTGGGGACTGTAATGTGTGCACTTAACGAGATGCGCCACCACCTGTTCCCTATAATTTAATTTCCTAAAGATGTCAGCATAATGGTTATGCAAAGAGACTCTCGTGCCTGAGGCTCCAAAATCCCAAATTCAATCTCCCCACACCACCATAAGCCAGAGCTGAGCAGTGCTCTGGTGTTTCTCGCTCTCTCTTTTTGCGTCTCTCTCAAAAGTAAAATAAATAAAATATTTTTTAAAAAAAGATGTCAGCATATAGGACAATAGATATAAGAAAAGCAGAAAGAGGAGCTGGGGTGCATTTGGTAATACCTACCTCACTTTCCCCAAAGACCTGGGAACCACAGAGGACCACCTGACTAGGTATCTTTCATGACATAACTTGCCACCTTCCATCCACCCTTTTCATAATTAGAATGAGGAATCAGAAAAACTCAAAGAGCAGGGAAATCACTGTGAAAGAGGAGACTGCTCTAGGGGACTGGCAAAATAGTTCACAGGTAGTGCGTTGCTTTGCCATGTACAGGTTCAAACCCCACCCCCACCACATTGAAGGAAGCTTCTCTGCTGTGGTCTCTTTCATGATCTCTCTCCACCTCTGCCTCCCTGTCTCTTAAAAAATAATAAGGAAAATTGAAAACCAGATAAAGGCTGCTGGCAGGTAGTTTATGAAGAGAAAGAACATTGGTGAGGCCACTTCTTGTCTTTTAGTAATGTGTTAACAGGGTGCCTGACTGTCTTGCAGGAATAATGAATAAAGGCAAAGAATTATAAATACCTCTGGGTTTTGTGTATTTTCTCAGAAGAGCATTTCCCCCTCTTTTTTGTTGCCCTTCTTTTTGTGGTTATTATTATTGTTATTGATGTTGTTGCTATTGGATAGGACAGGGAGAAATGGAGAGAGGAGGGGAACACAGAGAGGGAGAGAGAAAGATAGACACCTGCAGACATACTTCACCGCTTGTGAAGCGACCCCTCTACAGGTGGGGAGCCGAGGGCTGGAACCAGGATCCTTAAGTCGGTCCTTGCACTTTGTGCCATGTGCACTTAACCCACTGCCCTACCACCCAACCCCCAGAAGAGTATTTATTTCTTTGTGAGATTGAAAATATCTGCATATGAGATTCTTCTTCTAGCGTTTGCCCTTCTTCCGTAGCCAGTCAACAGCGTCAGGTTGAGCCTGATGTAAAGTTTCGAGACCTCCTTTGAATCTGGAGAGATGGCAGTCGTTGACTATGTGGGTCATAGTCTGTCTGTAGCCGCAGGGGCAGTTCGGGTCATCTCTGGCTCCCCAGCGATGGAACATAGCGGCGCACCGGCCATGGCCTGTTCCATAGCGATTGAGGAGGGCCCAATCATAACGTGCTAGGTCAGAGGCGGGTTGACGCTTGCAGGGGTCTGTGATGAGGTGTTTGTTCTTTACTTCAGCTGACTGCCAACTCTGTTTCCAAGAGACTGGAACAGAGAAGTTCAGTGTAGGCGTAGGGGACCAGATTGGGTGACAAGACGTCAAGCGTTGGACAGGGTGGGCGAAGATATCCGCGTATATTGGCAGGTCCGGTCGAGTGTAGACGTGGGAAATGAACTTAGATGATGCCGCATCCCGACGAATATCTGGCGGGGCGATGTTGCTAAGAACTGGCAGCCATGGAACCGGGGTGGAACGGATGGTTCCAGAAATTATCCTCATGGAGGAATATAATTTGGAATCGACCAAGTGGACATGGGGGCTACGGAACCATACTGGGGCACAGTATTCTGCAGTGGAATAGCATAATGCCAGAGATGGTGATCGTAGTGTGGAAGTGCTCGCGCCCCATGAGGAGCTGGCCAGTCTTGCAATGATGTGATTCCTCGCGCCCACCTTTGCTGCAGTTTTTATGAGATGTTCGTGAAATGACAGGGTGCGATCGAGAGTAACGCCAAGATAGACTGGCTGGGCTTCATGCCGGATTCTCGTACCGCCAAGCTGCACATTAAGCTCACTCGAGGCCGAGGCATGGTGTAGATGGAAAACAGATGATACCGTTTTAGCAGTGCTAGGAATTAGTCGCCATTTTTTATAGTAATCAGATATCAGAGACATGTCTTTCGTGAGTGTTTCCTCGAGGATGTCGAACTTGGATGCCTGAGTTGCACAGCAGATGTCATCGGCGTAGATGAACTTCCTTGAAGAAGTTTCTGGGAGGTCATTGATGTAAATATTAAATAGGGTAGGAGCCAGAACAGAGCCCTGGGGGAGGCCACTTGAGACAAGTCTCCATCTGCTAGACTTGTCACCCAGATGCACCCGGAATATGCATATGAGATAAAACTGAATCTCTGTTGCTGAAATAAAATATTATCTGATTACCAAAGACTTTCTTTCCCTTACTTAAGGAGGTTACTGTAGGGCTATTTTCTGGGCTACTTAGTATTACCAAATGTTTATCAGAATAAAGCTGTTGACCCATCATATATAAAGGTAAAGATTTATAATTAATAGGGAAAAAACTCTGCTATTTAAGCCTGGAAATAAAACCAGGGTTCAATTAAGTTGCATTTTATGCTATTTCTGAAACCAAAATTATGGTTCTATATTTAAACATGACATTTACCAGTCACACTTAAGATTTATGCCTGATTATCAGGTAGTTGGTTGTTGTTGTTTATTTGTTTGTTTACCCTTTGGTCACCTCTGGAGTTTCACTGTTCTAGGCTAACTTTTTCAGATAGAGACAAAGAGTGAGGGAAAGACACTACATTTCATAAGCTTCCTTTAGTACAGTGGGGGCTGGGCTGGAACATGGATCACACACAAGGCAAAACAGTGCACTATCCATCTAAGCTATTTTGCCAGTTTATCAGGTAGTCTGTATATAGTTATATGATAACTGGATTTTTTTTTTTGACCACCACAGTGCTCACTTCTGACTTGTGGTGCTGGGGACTAAATGTGGGACCTCAGAGTGTCAGGCATTAAAGTCTTTTGCATAATGATTATGCTATCTCCCCAGCCCAGAAAATGATTTTTTTTTTTAAAGAACATGCTAGGATGGGGGAGGTAGCATAATGGTTGTATAGAAAGACTTTTAAAATTGCAGTTCAACTCCCCACACCAGCACTAGCCCAAATAAAGTAATGCTCTGGTAAAACTAAATTAAATACATAAACAAATATAGATTTAAAATCAAGTATCAAGCTATTATTTCGTCTAGGCAATTATCCTAAGGTATTATCTGGAGACAGTGTGCTCTGCTTCTAGCTAAAACATCCTAGATAGATTTTTTTTTAAAAAAAAAGTATTTGCAAACGAATAGATAAAGAGCTAATAAATATATCAGATTTCATTCTACAGAAAAGAATGTGAAGAAATTCACATTCATAAAAACCCCAATTTTGGATAAGCTGGACTAACTTTGTCAATATAATATATCACTTAAGTAAAAAGTATTTTTTTTAAATTATCTTTACTCACTTATTGGATAGAATTAGTCAGAAATGGAGAGGGGAGAGGGAGATAGAGAAAAAGAGAAACAGAGAGACAACTGCTTCCCCCTTCGTGAAACTTTTCTCCTGCAGGGCTCGAACTGCAGTTCTTGTGCATTGTAACATGTGCACTCAACCAGGTGAACCACCACCAGTCTCCTCACTTTAGGGAGAAGTCTTTATTATGTATTTTACCAGAGCACTGTTCAGCTCTGGCTTATGGTGGTTCGGGGGATTGAACCTGTTACGTTGGAGCCTCAGGCATAAGAGTCTCTTTGCATAACCATTATTCTATCTACCCTCTTCCCGGGAGAAGTCTTTAAAAATTTAGAATTCAGCTGGTGGTGGTTGAGCAGGTACAGCACAGGACTTCAGTTCCTGAGGTTCCAGGTCTCCACTTTTCCATCTTATAAGCTGGAGCAGTGCTCTGGACTTTTTCTCTCATGAAATAAATAAAATAAACCTTAAAAATAATAAAGGGATCCTGGTCATGCGTAAGACCTTTTCTCTGTGGGGCCGTGTAGTAGCGCGGCGGGTTAAGCACACATGAAGCAAAGCAAGTCTGCAGGTGTTTGTCTTTCTCTCCTCCTCTCTCAATTTCTTTCTGTCCTATCCAACAACAACAATAACAACAACAACAAAAATGGAAAAAAATGGCCTCTAGGAGGAGTGAGTTTGTGGTGCAGGCACTGAGCCCTGGTAATAACCCTGGTGGAAAAAAAATTCTCTCTGCTCTGATTTTTTTCCTCAAATGCTGCTTTCTATTTAGAACTTGTATTTGTGCTGCATTTATTTTGTGGCAGACAAAATGTGAGCATGTTACATATAATATTCCATTCCATCCTCCCAACACTCCTGTAACAAAAAGACTATTATTTTGATAGCTGAGGAAACCAAATTTAAGATTTCTCAGTCACTTAGCAGGTAACAGAGCCAGTTGGAGTCTAAATGCTTGTCTACAAGCTCCATGCCCAGTTACTAACACTGCCCTTACATCTTGTGCTGGGATACAATTTCAAATTCAGGGAGAATTTGTGTTCCTTCAATTTTGATAAGGCATATAAATATCATGGCTTACTGGTTTCAATTTCTTTCCCCACTACAGTGCTGAGACAGGAGGCCACTTCTCTTGAACCTGTAATGTCTCCTTCTCCATTATCAGTGAATAGAGCCTTCAGGGCCATAAATCATCCTGTGGTTTTCCTTCTCTCCCATGGACCCACAGAGACTGTTTCACACTGGGTGAATTCCTTATACATCAGCTAGCTTGGAGGCAATGTAACTGTCACTAAAGAAACAAAGTAATTTAACACTCTCTTTCAAAAGCAAACAAACCTGGCCAGCACCCTGAACCAGTGCAGTCAGGCTGGGAGTGCAGGCAGCCCCCACACTATGAAAGTGGACTTTGTGAGATGGAAAGGCAGTGTGGCTCTGGGAAGTTCCGGAGGACATCCAAAGCTAGCTTTGATCCCATGTTCTGGCACCCTGGCTCCAAAAGCTGCTCCCTGCTACTCAACCAGATTATGAAATTCTCCAGCAATTTGATATGCTTGATTAGAGGGGCCGGGGAACACCAATTGGCATATGTGGGCCAGGAAGGCCACATGGGGTTGGACCATGGAGATGGGCAGGGGCTCTCAGTCTGATTCCCATGCTTTCATAGAAATAAAAATCTGACTAAAAGTCAGCAGGGTTGGGGGAATAGCATAATGTTTATGCAAAAAGACTGTCATGCCTGAGGCCCCAAAGTCCCAGGTTCGATGTCCCATACCACTATAAGCCAGAACCAAGCAGTGCTCTGGTTAAAAGCATTACAGTAAGTAAATAAATAAATCTACATTGTCCCTAGATGGCAGCTTGTGGAGAGATAAAAAGGAACCAGCTACAACATTGCTGCCAAAGGTCAAGGAATTTAAAGCTGGTTTATTGATTTTTTAAAATATTTTTAAAATTTTATTTTGTTTATTAATTTTTATAGGACAGGGAGAAATTGAGAGGGAGATAGAAACAAAGAGAGAAAGAGGGACACCTGCAGCATTGCTTCACTGCTTGTGAAGCTTCCCCTGCAGGTTGGAACCAGGGAATTGAAACCCAGTCCTTGTGCAAAGTAATGTGTGCACTCGACTAGGTGTGATACTATCTGGCTCCTTCTTCTTCTTCTAGCGTTTGCCCTTCTTCCGTAGCCAGTCAACAGCGTCAGGTTGAGCCTGGTGTAAAGTTTCGAGACCTCCTTTGAATCTGGAGAGGTGGCAGTCGTTGACTATGTGGGTCATTGTCTGTAGCCCCATAGTCTGTCTGGCTCCTAAGAACTGGTTACTCTAAAATGAGCTCCAGGCTCTCGTTGACACAAGTTGCACCAGCTCTTTCCCTTGCTTGTCTCTTTACGGTACAAGTCAGATTTTCAAAGTTATGGGTTGAGGAAATTTTTCAGACTTCAGTATAGATGACAGTGTACAGATCAAACCTGAAGGCATGAGAAAAAGAAAATCTTGGGCCCAAAGTCACACTTTCTGTCTCTGAAGACTATCAACAAATCTTGTGCATGCTTCCTTGTAAATTTTATTTTATCTTATTTTCAGTTCTCTTTTCAGGAACAGAACGGTGACTTACTAGGTGACATAGAAAAAGAACAGCATTCAACAGCAACAGTTCTTGGTGGTATGATTAGTAATTGCTGCTTCTTGTCATAATACATCAGAAAAACAGCAACCCATCTGTTCCAAATTGATATAGCAAAGGCTCAGTGAGAAAGAAGTGTTTATCCAGATTCTGTGGGGAAGTGTCTGTATTTCACGGCATATTGACATGTGTGCCCGTGCAGCTAAAAGATGTTAAATGCCAGCTTTCTACCTCGCTGTGTATCGAGTAACATCTGTCACCACACTAGCGAGGAGTTTTGACAAGTGGGCTGTTTTAGCATGGAAATGCCCAAGTGGGAGGAAGAATATCCTCTGCTGCAAGTTAAATGCCACTTCAGATCTACAGCACCACTTAGACTAGTCTGTACTGAGGATATAATGGGAAATGGAATCCAACCACAAAAACAAATTGCTGTAACGGGGTGCTGGCGGGCTCCCTAGCCCTTCTCACTAGCGGTAATTAGCAGCACATAAATGCTAATGACTAATTACCTTGGCCTGTGTAGACAGCGGGCAAATCAAAGTAAACTCCTGTCCAAACGCCTGACTTAACAGATATAAAGACAGTAAAACTTGAAGTCTTAATAGCTTTCAAAAATGCCTGGGCTGGGTTGTGGCAGGACAGTGAAGAGCTGGGGGCAGGGGAGGGGTGGGAGGAAAGGCATACGAACAACTTCATGTAATTTACATTTTAGGGGGGTAGAACTGGGGACTCTGCTTCTGCAAATACCAGGCATGAGATTCCTGTATACATTTAGTTGGAGGTCTGTTTTTCCTCTCCACGCTCAGCTGTCAGAATGTGTGATACCTAAAACTTACTACAGGAACATCTGGTATCCTTAATAAAACATGTCAGATAAATGAGTGGCTTCTGGGCAGCATATGAGGCTATAAGGGAAGATGAAGAATTCACTTTTCTGGAAAAAAAATATCAAGGTCAAAGAGACTCTTTATAACAAGGTGTTAATGAAGTGTTCCTAGGCCACCCAAACCTGACCACTAGGCCTCCACCCATGCGACCTAGAGAGAGTAGTGAAGTTGCTAGATTTTCCCTGAAGAGGGGCTCCTGGATAGCAATGGAATGAACAAAATGGACTGGAGAATATGTCTTGAATCTGTATGAGTCAAGTAAATAAGCAGTTTTGATCTGTTTGCTAGGTTTTAGTGTGTGACTTTGGCGGTGGGAAGAGGAAGTTCAAGGGAATTAAAGTCTTCCACTCTCTAGATCTGCCATCAGTGGGAAAGAAATTATTTAAAAAAAAAAAAAAAAAAAAGGTAAGGGAGACAGCATTAGATTCAATCCCCAGCACCACCATAAACCAGAGCTGAGCAGTGCTCTGGTAAAAACAAATAAATAAATAATTAATTAAATTAATCCCACCTGTGGGGGGGGGTCTCTTCACAAGCAGTGAAGCAGGTCTGTAGGTGTCTATCATTCTCTCTTCTCTGTCTTCCCATCCTTTCTCTTGATTTCTCTCTGTCCTGTCCAACAACAACAGCTATAACAACAATAACAACTACAACCACAGCAAGGGCAACAAAATGGGTAAAATAGCCTCCAGGAGCAGTGGATTTGTAGTGCTGGCACCGAGCTCCAGTGATAACCCTGGAGGCAATAATAATTAATAATAATAATAATGAAAAATTGTGGGGAGTCAGGCAGTATAGTCCAGTGGGTTAAGTGCACGTGGCACAAAGTGCAAGGACCAGCATAAGGATCCTGGTTGCAGCCCCTGGCTCCCCACCTGCAGTGGAGTCACTTCACAGGCAGTGAAGCAGGTCTGCAGGCATCTTTCTCTTCCCCTCTCTGTCTTCCCCTCCTCTCTCCATTTCTCTGTCCTAACAATGATGACATCAATAATAACAACAAGAATAATTACAACAACAATAAAACAACAAGGGCAACAAAAGGGAAAATAAATTAATAAAATATTTTAAAAAACTAAATTATTTGTGATTAATAATACAAGATTGTCAGATTTCATCTTCTTTTCATTCCTAGTTCACTTCAGACCTTCATCCTCACTCATCTGAACATTGCACTGCCCTCCTAACTGGTTTCCTAGCTAAATGTAATTTTTAAAGATATTATTATTATTATTATTATTACCAGATCATTGATCAGCTCTGGTTTATGGTGGTGCAGGGAACTGAACTTGGGACTTTGGAGCCTCAGTAATGAGAGTCTCTTTGCATAACCATTATGCTACCTACCCCCACCCTAAATGTACTTTTTATATGTATTCTGTTACTTGGGACCATTGCTGTTAGGGTCATTTGACTTCATTTTAATATAGCAATGTTTTTCATTTCACTCTAGCCATCTAGTCTTTTTCCCGTTTAGCCCATGGGACTAATACCAATAATCAATTAAAATTAAAATGGATAGTTAGGAATGGGGGAGAAAAATTATGGATGAGAAACATTATTTTATTTTATTTTTAATTTTTTATTTATAAAAAGGAAACATTGACTAAACCATAGGATAAGAGGGGTACAACTCCACATAGTTCCTACCACCAAAACTCCGTATCCCATCCCCTCCCCTGATAGCTTTCCTATTCTTTAGCCCTCTGGGTATGGACCCAAAGTCATTGTGGGGCACAGAAGATGGATATTAAAAATATTAAAAACAAAAAAGTTCCACCTGGCATCAATTTAGTCCCCTTGTATACATGCTGTTAGTACTCTGAATTCTTTCCAGTCCTTTCTTTCACCAGCTCTTCATCCATCTCCTTCCTTCATCGAAATTTGTTATTATCTCTAAAGGAAAGAGGACAAAAAGAAGTTCCCCAAAGTGTTATTTCCCCCTTGGAAAGATGACAATTGGTGATGCTAAAGAACACAGTTTCTAAGGTGGGGCAAGTTCTTGGGTGTGATTTTCACCTTAGAATTCCCTGTAGAATCAGTCTGAGTCTAAGACATACCAGGAAATGGTTCCTTGTTTTGGCTTCTTACTTTCCTCTGTCTTGTTTCTCTTACCTTCTTTTTAATTTCTTTTAGAAGCATATTATTACCCCCCCCCAAAAAAAAATCACTTGAACTCAGAGTATGATCACTTGGTTCAGAGTATGTCCCTGGGAGAACACAACTTATATTTGCCCTCAGATTCTCTTCACTGGGAAACAAAAATAAAGGTTTGTCCATGTCAGATTGAAATACCTTCTGTAGTTTCTCATTACCTACTTGAGGCCTTCATTTGGTCTGCAAGTCTGGCCACTATTGGCCTTTGCCTGCTTCCCCAGCTTCAAGTCATACTAATTGCATTATCCTGCACTGTATTACAATAATACTAGTCATCTGCTTAGTTTTTGGTATTCCCATTACCTAATAAATCCAGCCCCCACAGCTCCTCAAATTCAACAAGTTTGATTGCATTTACCATATTATATTGCAACTCTGTTATCTCCCTGAACTAAATAGTGAGATCCTTAAATGCAAGGACCACTACTTTATCATTTTAAAGACTATCACAAAGTCTAGCACATAGAAGGGTGTCATTAAAAGTTTTAAAAAAAGATTCACATATTTTTTTCTTGAAAACTAACTAGAGTTATGAAAGTAATTATAACTGTGCTCTTCAAATCTACCACAGGGAAACTTGAAGCACACTCTTAAAATAATAAAAATGGCAAAGACTTTCAAAATATTTCTTCTCTACAGTGAAGGCATAAGTAAAATGATTAAACTGATTAAGCATTGGTATTAGAGCTTTGTTTCCTAGTATACATTTAGAGGTTTTGGTCGTTGTTATTGTTCAAAAATTTTTACTCCATTTCAGATGACATAACTGGCTGCTTAGAGACTTTATGTAACCCTTTTTTGCAGTATTTTATTCGTTTGTTTTGTTTTTAGTGGTTTTGTTGGCAAAATATGCTTTTTTTATTTTATGGTTTTTGTGGATTCCACAGGACTGCTCCCTGACCTACCTCCTGGATTGGTAATCCAACAGACTAGTTCCACAGGCAGTCACTTACCACCGTGTCTCATTCCTTGGCTGGGTTGGCATACGTGAAAATACCACAGGAAAAAACAAGAGAGGGAGCTAAAATAAGCTTGCTTAGTCTCATCATGCCAGAAGCTATTTGGGAGAATAATTTAACATCTATCAAATGTGAAACTCAAAAATAGCAGAAAAAGTAATGTGTTTGCTACTTTTAAGGAAAAGTCACATTCGATAACTTGCAGAAGAATATTTGCTGCAAACTTGGCATTAGAATTTGTGGTACAGTTTGGATACAACAAATGACACTCAGTTTAACAAGAGGGAGAAAGTCTAAACTCTTTAAATGAAGAAAACACAACAAAAGCTAGAGAAAGGCAAGAGACTGGCTCACTTTTTGTTGGCTTTTTGGTCAATACCAGGCCACCTCGTCATCTGGGTCTCTAGTCAGTGAATTCTTGGATTCCCATATAAACATAATGGGCCACAACCTCTAGAAGATCCCTTCCTCCACCATCACTAGTCACTTCCAACAGAAATGTCATCATAAGCCATTGTGGACCTCTTCAGGACCTTGCCCTCGCTATAAAGTAGCAATGGTAGGGACTGCCCCTTTCTCCAAAGGAAGGCTGGGTCATCCTACCCAGTTGTGACCACGGATTGAGAGCTCAGACTGACAGGAACTCAGAGGTTACACAGGCTCCTATACTAAATAGAAATATATATGGGCCCTAGGTCAAATTGATGGGGTAAGCAGTTAACTGTATTTATATAATTTCTTAAAATTTTATTTCATTATTTTTATCTATTTATTGGCTAAAGACAGCCAGAAATTGAGAGAGAAGGGGAAGATAGAAAGGGGAGAGAAAGAGAGACATCTGCAGCACTGTTTCACCACTTGCAAAGCTTTCCCCCTGTAGGTTGGGACTGGGAACTCAAACCTGGGTCCTTGTGCATTATAACATATAACCAGGTAAACCACCACCTGACCCTTTTCTATACTTTCTTCAAGAAAGCTACTTTCTACCTTAATTCAGCTTTCTGCCCCTACTGTCAACTCTAATACCATCTCCCCAGACAATATTTTCAAGCCACCTACATGTTAGTTATCAAGCGCAGGCAAAAATTACTAAAGTCATGGACCCCATGGGTCATACCTAAAATAGACTTCCTAGCTCCTTCCCACATGAAGACCCTTAATTTCATCAGCACTCTTTCTACCTTTGGGTTCCTGTTTAGTAAACAATTTGTGCTGCTTTGTATTATACCACCTTTCAGCCACAAAAAGTTGCAGATGCTACTATGATTCTACTCTGACTTCCCTATGCAGATGACCTCACCAAAGTGTCCCAGAACCTCACCTCTCTACAGCCCTACTCCACTTGGGAAAGAAAGAAACAGGCTGGGTGTATGGATTAACCTGCCAACATCCATGTCCAGTGGAGAAGCAATTACAGAAGCCATATCTTCTACATTCTGCACCCCAAAAAAGAATTTTGGTCCATGCTCCTGGAGGGATAAAGAATGGGGAAGTCTCCAGTGGAGGGGATGGGACACAGAACTCTGGTTGTGGAAACTATGGAATTATACCCCTGTTATCTTACAATCTTGTACATAATTTCTAAATCATCAATAAAAAATTAAAGAAGAGAAGAGTTTGCAGTACAGAGAATTAGGGTCATGGTTAGGCCAGAGGTCAGAGCAAACATAGTCCACAGACATTTAGTTGTACAGAAGGAAGTCTTGCTTTACCTCAAGTGGTTCACATCTGGAATATATTAAACCAGAGCTGCAGTGGGAGCATTCAAAGATTCACAACATATGTATTACTGGAAACCTGACCAAGGGTCCTTTCATGTCTTATATTTCTTGAATTACTGCCTACTTGCTACTTACTTCCATCCCTTCTTGTTATTCAAGGCCATTGTTCTAGCATATATGCCTTCTCTTCCAAAGTCATGTCAGCTTTTCCTTCCCACAGGATTAGTGTCAACCCTTTATCTTACCTGTCTCACAAAGCTTCTCTTTATTCCTTATGGTATTTGTATCATTTCACTTCTCCCATTATAGTGAAAGGTCTTATAAAAAGTTTTCTAGTCCACTGTCTCTAATTATTTTCTCTAAATTTTGGCTTAACTCTCTCAGTCTACCCAGACTACTCTTGTGAAGGTTACCATTGACCAAGCACACCTCCAAATTCAAAGGTCAGATCTGAGTTTTCAGTTTGCTCTATCAGCAACACTTAGTAAAGTTGTTCAATTCGTCTTCAGCCAACTCCTACTCACTCACTCACTCACTCACTCACTCACTCACTCACTCACTCACTCACTCACTCACTCACTCAAAGCTTTTAGGAAAATATACATTCTTGGTTTTCCTCCTAGCTCACTGGTTCTTCTTTCTTAGAGTCTATCCTGATTCCTTTTCATGAACTAGACTTCTTGACATTGAAATAAAAGCTCCTTGAAACTTTATTGTCTATCTTCTCTCTTGGTAAATTCATCCAGGTTTTTAAAAAAAATTTTATTATCTTTATTTACTTATTGGATAGAGACAGCCATAAATCAAGAGGGAAGAGGAAGATAAGAAAGGGAAAGAGACAGAGATGCACTTGCAGCCCTGCTTCACTACTTGCAAACCTTTTCCTCTGCAGGAAGGAACCTAGAGTCCTTGTGCATTGTAACATGTGCACTCAGCCAGGTGCACCACCACCTGGCCCCCGTCCAGTTATATAATATAAAGTCCATTTACATGCTGATAACTTCCAAGAACATTTTCATCTCTAGAATTCTCTCCCGAGCCCTTGATTTGTATTTGCTTACTCATTAGTCTCTGCGTAGGTATCTAAAATAGATTTCAATTTGCATATTACCATATGAATTTCTGGCCTTTCTCTGAAAACCTTGACGTGATGTTTGCCCTTATCTCAATGAATACACTCAGACTTCTTAGGCTTAATGTCTTTGACTTGTGTAATACATGTGCAAATTCACTGGCGTCTGTCTTTACTATCTTTTCAAATCCAATCACATTCTCCACTGCTGCTATTATGTTTAGCTGAATCATCAACATCATCTCTCCTGGATTATTGCAATAGCTTCCTAATTGGTCTCCTTGCTTCTATGTGTTTGAATATTACACCAGCATCACCTTCCCATGTGCTTCTTGCCCTTCCTTGCTTTGTTATTCTTTGTACAATATATATACATATATGTAGTATATACATGTGTATATATATATGTACACATACATATGGCTATATCTCTATTGAGATGTAGCTTATACATAATTCAAGACATTCATTTAAAAATGTGTAACTTTTTTGAGTTTGAACATGCTGTTTTTTATAAAAAGTTATTTATAAAAAGGAAGCACTGACAGAAAACATAGGATAATAGGGGTACAACTAAATAAATAAATAAATAAATAAAAGAGGGGTACAACTCTACACAGTTCCTATCACCAGAACTCCGTATCCCCTGATAGCTTTCCTATTCTTTATCCCTCTGGGAGTATGGGCCCAGGTTCATTGTGGGGTGCAGAAGGCGGAAGGTCTGGCTTCTGTAATTGCTTCCCCACTGAACATGGGTGTTGACAGGTTGATCCATACTCCCAGCCTGTCTCTCTCTTTCCCTAGTGGGCAGGGGGTCTGGGGAAGCGGGGCTACAGGACACCTTGGTAGGGTCGTCTGCCCAGGGAGGTCCGGTTGGTATTATGGTAACATATGGAACCTGGTGGCTGAAAAAAAGAGTTAACATATAAAGCCAAACAAATTTTTGACTAATCATGAATCTAATTATGTTCATGTAACTACCACCACAATCAAGATATAGAATGCTTTCATCCTGTCAAAAAGTTTGCCCCCCCTTTTTTTGGCAACAAATTTATCTCCCCAAGCCTGGCTTTAAGCAACAGCTGATACAGTTTTTTTTAAATAATGTTGAGGGAGTGAGTGTGTGTGAAAATAAGAACAACATATTTTATTCCTTTAAAAATATTTTTTATTCGTATTATTTTAATAGAGACCTACAGAGAGAAAGACCAGAGCTCAGCTCTGGCTTATGGTGAGGATTGAACCTGGGGGCTTGAAGACTCAGGGATGAAAGTCTTTTGCATAACCATTATGCTGTCTCCCTAGCCCCAACATATTTCATTCTAATGGGAAAGTTCCAGCAGAAAAGAAAAATAAATGAATATCACTATAGATTATATTCTTCTTTTCTAGAATATCGTATAAATGGAATTGTTACAGAACTCTGGTTCTGGTATTTTTTTCATTCAGCTTTTTTGTTTGTTTCATTCATATTGTTGATATATCAGTTTTTTGTACTTATGAGTAGTATTTTATTTTAAGAATGTACTACAATATGTTAATTAACTCACCACTTGATGGCTACCATCATTTCTGTGTTGGTACTTATATGAGGAAAGTTGACTAAGCACTAGTACACATCATTGCAGGAATGTTTCATTTCATTTCAATACCTAGAATTGCTGCCCATCTTTCCAAATTTAGTATATACCATTTAACATTCTCAGCAGTACTGTCTAAGTCATAAGTGTTTTACTTCCTTGGTAACATTTAATACTTTCTTCTTTTTTTTAAGTTTAACCATTTAGTGTATGTACAGTATTTCCTTGTGGTTTTAATTTGCATTTCTTTTTGACTGATGGTGTTAAATGTCTTTATATTTGCTTACCAATCATCCATGTATTTTTTTTTTTTGGTAAAGTATCAGTTAAAATAATTTCCATGTTTTTTTTTTTTTTGCCTCCAGGGTTATTGCTGGGGCTCCGTGCCAGCACTATGAATCCACTGCTCCTGAAGGCTATTTTTCCCTTTTTTGCCCTTGTTGTGGTTGTTATAGTTGTTGTTGTTGGATAGGACATAGAGAAATCAAAAGGGGAGGGGAAAATAGAGAGGGGAAGAGAAAGATAGACGCCTGCAGACCTGCTTCACCACTTGTGAAGCGACCCCCTGCAGGTGGGGAGTTGGGGGCTTCAACTGGGATCCTTATGCCCATCTTTGTACTTTGCACCATGTGCACTTACCTAACTGCTGCGCTAACACCCAGCCCTCATAATTTCCATGTTTTTAATTAGGTTATTGCTTTCTTGTTAAATTGTAAGAGTTCTTTATATATTCTAGATGCAAAGTCCTTTGTCAGATATTTGTACTACAAATATTTTCCCAGTTGATGGATTTTTTCCATTTTCTTCTTTTAAAGATTGGTCTGTTTACATTTTTTAATGAGAGACACCAGAGCACCACTCATCTTTTACATACATGGTAGCGAGGATGAAGTATGGGACCTCATGCATAGAAGTGCTATGCTCTACCACTAAGCTATCTCCCTGGCCCTGTTTTCATTTTCTCATTGTGTCTTTCAAAAAGCAAACATTTCAAGAAATGTTTGCAGGACTGGGCGGTGATTCACTGCTTTAAGTGCACATAGTACAAAGTGCAAGGATCCAGGTTCGCAAGTAGTGAAGCAGGTCTACAGGTATCTTTCTTTCTCCCTATCTTCCTTCCTTCCCTCCTCTATCAATTTCTCTCTGTCCTATACAATAAAAACAAAAAATGTGACCACCAGGAGCAGTGGATTTGTAGTGCCCCAGAGATAACCCTGGAGGAAAAAAAAAAAAAAGGAAGGAAGAGAGAGAGAGAGAAAGATGCTTGCTAGGGACTGGATGGTATACATGCTACGCTGTGCAAGGACCTAGGTTCAAGTCCCTAATCCACCTAAAGGGGGAAATCTTCATAAGTTATGTAGCCTAGAGCTCCAGGTGTTTCTCTTTCTCTTTTCCTATCTCCCACTTTCAGTTTCTATTCAAAAAATGAATAAATAAAATAAGTGAAAAATAAAATTTTGGGAGTCGGGGGATAGTGCAGTGTGTTAAGCGCACGTGGCGCAAAGCACAAGGATGGGCATAAGGATCCCGGTTGGAGCCCCCGGTTTCTCACCTGCAGGGGAGTCGCTTCACAAGCGATGAAGCAGATCTGCAGGTGTCTGTCTTTCTCTCCCCCCTCTCAGTCTTCTCCTCCTCTCTCCATTTTTCTCTGTCCTATCCAACAATGACCGCATCAACAACAACAATAATAATAACTACAACAATAAAAAAGGGCAACAAAAGGGAATAAATATTTTAAAAATAAACAAATAAAATTTTTAAAAGATTTTATTAAGTTCAACTTAAATTTTCTTTTTTTTAAAGTTTATTTAACAAAACTCAGTAAGAAAATGTACATAAACTAATTTTTATATCAAAATGAAAAGATGCAGTGGAAGAGGGGACATGTTGAACAATCTTCATGTTGAACAGTCATTGTGTTTATACTCGTTCCAAGGCTTCTAACATCATGATGCTATTTCCACGTATTACCACCATTCCAATATTGTTTTGTTGCCCACTAGTTGCTATTTCCACACATTCATCTATCACAAGGTTCATAAGCGGGTCAAATCCCCGCAGAATTCCTTGGACATGTCTACCGCCATTTATTTCAATGACAATTTCTTGTCCATAATTTTTTTTTCAATTCGGGAGGATGAGCTTTGCTCATGGTGTCTACTCTACAAGCTCAAAGACACTTTCCAGACAAAATTCTTGGCTTCTTCCACGCTCTCGCGGCACAACCGGCGTCTACGCCTGACGTCACCTATCCCATTAGCCATTTTTAAATTTTCTTTTATTTAAGTTTTTTTGTGTGTGTCCCAAGGAATCCTATCTCAAATGTCAAGATTCTCATATATATTGCACATTTTAATTTTATCTTTCGTACAATAAAACATGTTACTAATAGTACAAAGTGTCTGATAATTATTTTAAGAGGCTGGTGATGACACATCTCATTGAGTGCACATGTTATAATGCTTAAGGACCAGGGTTTGAGCCCCTGGCCCCCATTTGCAGGGGAAAAGTTTTGCGAGTGGTGAAGCAGTAATGCAGGTGTCTCTCCTCACTCTATCTCCCTCTTCCTTGTTAATATATGTCTTTATCAAATACAAAAAAAGATAATAAAAAATTCCGGGAGTCAAAAAATTCCGGGAGTCAGGCGGTAGTGCAGTGGGTGCTCAGCGCACATGGCGCAAAGTGCAGGGGCCGGTGTAAGGATTGCAGTTCGGCTCCCCACCGACAGGGGGTTCGCTTCGCAAGCGGTGAGGCAGGTCTGCAAGTGTCTTTCTGTCTCTCCTCCTCTCTGTCTTCCCCTCCTCTCTCGATTTCTCTCTGTCCTATCCAACAACAGCTATGACAGCAATAACAAATGCAACAGGCGCAACAACAACAAGGGCAGCAAAATGGGAAAAATGGCCTCCAGGAGCAGTGGACTTGTAGCAGGCACCCAGACCCAATGATAACCCTGGAGGCAAAAAAAAAAAAAAAAACTAAGAGAATTATTTTAAAATAACCCAATGGGCTGTACCCACACTTTCTAATTTATAGCTTAATTATAGTGTGTTTTCTTAGTTTGCTAGTGAGTTTCTTTTTAAAAAATACTTTATCTATTTTAATAAGAGAGAGAGAGAAAAAAAGATACAGAGACTGATACATTGCTCTGTTCTGCCTTATGGTAGTGCTGCAGATTGAGCCTGGGACCTCAGAGCCTCAGAGCCTCAGGCATGAAAGTCTTTTGCATAACCATTACACTATCTTTCCAGTGCACTAGTAGGCTTCTATAAAGAGACAAAGACAAACAAATAGAAAAACAGAGTGGTTATGAGTAAATACTTGCAAAACAGACAGACCTGGAATTGAAGTCTACCTGTTGGCCATGATTGGGCAAGTCCTCTCAGAGTCTCTTTCCTCTTAGGCAAACATGGAAACAATGAAGATTTTGTGACAAAAAAAAAAAAAAAAAAAAAAAATCCAAACAGTCTCTGGTTCAATCTTGTATCTATAAAGAGTTTAATGAACTTTAGATACTACTATCATCATTACTATTATTAAGGTGAACTTGAACATTTAGTTGAATTTTTAGCCAAGATAATGTAGTACATAATTTTTATAAAATAAAAGTTAAAAGTATTGTTGCTGTTGCTATTAAACTATTTATTATAGGATTATTTTCTAAATAGTAATAAGCCACACATTTCACAGTTGGCAGTGTTTTTGCCTAACAGAAATTTGGGGGTGTTTATAATTTGTTACAGCCATATGTCAACAGATTCCTTCCAAACTTCTAAGAATAGAATAACCTCAAATTATTTTTTTACCACAAAAGAACCATCTAAAAGTGTCTTAGCTGATGTTTTTATTTCACAAAGTCAGTTCTTGAAGGAATTTTTTTTTTCTTCTTCTTTTTCTTTTTTTCTAGTTTAAGGTATTGGTAGCAATGGTGTATTTGCTCTTCTGTTACACTTGATCACAACAACCATTTGCCAGTCACAAGCTAAGTCTTAGAACTTGTGGATATGAATTTTTTCTGCTACATCCACTTTCCACGAATCTTCTCTGATTCACATCAGTGACAGAAATCTGGTTCAGTGAACTTTTGGACAAGTTGGCAACATAGCAAAGTCCTTTACAGTATATATGCTATTGATGATTGTTAGGTTGTCATGTTTAGAATCCTGAATTAGATACTTAATAAGCAATTGGAGCTAGACTTTGGTTGCATTTTATAAATATGTCATTCAGAAATGATGACTTTTTATATTTATTTTGACAATTGCTAAGTCATAGGCACAAATATCTTATTATCTGTTCCAGAGTACATATTCCAGAGGCTGTAAGCACAGTTTAACTGGTTTTGATGTCAGCGTGTTGTGATGGTGGAGGGGCTTTTCTGTTTGGGTTGCTTGAAACCTGCCTTGCTTGGTTGAAGAGCAGTGTCCAATCTCTGGTGAAACATTCTGAAAGCACAAGATGACTCATCCTTCACACTCTCACTGAACTACTGGCTTCAACTCAAACCACCCAAGCTACATACAGTTTGGTTTTATTTGTTGCTTACTCCTAAATTATATTTTGTCTTCCTATGTTTGCTCAGGACATGACAGTCTCAGGAATAGGAAAGCTGGTTCTGGTTCTAACAGAGTGTACTATTCTCTTGATCACTTTTCAATCATGAAGAATGTGTGTGTGTGTGTGTGTGTGTGTGTGTGTGTGTGTGTTTTCCTGTTTCTCTGCTTCCTTTTGGTTTTGCAGGAGGCTGTTCCTAAGGGGGCCTGAACAAAACACTATCTTGTTCAGAGAAGCCTGTGGAGTAATAACCATCAAGATAAAGAAAGCAGACTTTTGACCAAACAACTACTACCTTTCCTAAGCATGTATGTAGAGGAGGAAATGCCATTGTAGGCTCGGCCAAAGCCAAAATTAAAAGTTTAACTCCCTTAACTTTTTTTTTAAGAGTATAGATGTATGATATGGCAATGCCTCTTCAAAGTGATCATTTGAGGTTATCATTTTTTATCCATTTTGACATGCCCAGGTTTGAATAATTTCCTGTCAACTGATCTCTATAGGAGAGAACATTTAGTAGAAAGGCAAAGTCAAACAGAATGTAAGAATGACGATTATGAAAGGAGGAATGGGCAACTACTAAAGAGAGGAAAGACAAATGGTGTCAACCCCCAAATCTTTATATGTCTGTTTTCTGGTTGATCATTGAAGTGAGGCGGGGGGGTTGGGGGGGGTGGAGAGTTGGACCATTGTGACCAAGAAAACCAAATGCAGAGGTTCTCAATCTCTCTTAAATAGTACCCTGGTCACCCAATAGGGTCCAGCCAGACTGATTTCATTGATCTGGGATATGGCCCAGAATGTAATATTTTACAAACTCCCCCAGTACTATTCAAATGCAACTGGAGACAAGAACCCCAGACTAAAGAAATGTTTAGGAGTCCCCAAGAGTGGGGATCCCCAACTTAGTACCTTCTCTTAAGCATCCTGGGGAAGTCCTAAGGACTATTCATTGATGAAAGAAATCCCCACTTCTGTTTTTTGGGAGGAGAAGGAGGAGGAGGACATGGTCTGCCATTAGCCCCTGGGAAACTCCCTAGGGCCTTAGGATTCTTCCTAGTCTCTCCAAAAAGACTTCAGCCAGAGATGCCTTCCTGGAGAGTCATGGCATGCTGTTGATGTCCCCACCCCCCACCCCTTCATGTTTTTCAGGAGCAAATTCCTTTGGAGATATTTACAATTAACCTTTTCTCAAGTTAGATTTTAGACAAGTTGCTTACGTTACAACATGATTTTCCAGTTTGGCATGGAATGAGACCTACTCCCCAGGGGCAAGAAAAGCCTTGGGGTTTTATGGTTTCTTTCTCTCAAAAGAAAAAGAAAGACTTATAATTGAATTTTTTTTTTTTTTTTGCCTCCAAGGTTATTGCTGGGGCTGAGTGCTTGCACTACGAATCCACTGCTCCTGGAGGCCATTTTTCCCCCTTGTTGTTGCCCTTATTGTTGGTTAGGACAGAGAGAAATGGAGAGAGGAAGGGATGACAGAGAGGGGGAGAGAAAGACGGACACCTGCAGATCTGCTTCACTGCTTGTGAAACGACCTACCTCCCACCCCCCGCCCCCCCGCAGGTGGGGGACCTGACCGGGGGCTTGAACCGGTATCCCAACACCCGTCCTTTCACTTTGCACCATGTGTGCTTAACCCTTGGTGCTACCACCCAGCCCCATTATTATTGATTTTATGAGAGAGGCTAGGTAGTACCAGAGATCCAACCCAGGGCCTCATACATGTAAGACCTGCACTCTATTTCCTGAGTCACCTTCCCAGCCACAATATGGCTTCTTTCTTTTTCTTTTTTCTTTTTTTTAAATTTTTATTAAAAGTTTCAATTTTACTTATTAATGAGAAAGATAGGCAGAGAGCAAGAACCAAACATCACTCTGGTACATGTGTTGCTAGGGCTTGAACTTGGGACCTCATGCTTGAGAGTCCAGTGCTTTCAACTGTGCCACCTCCCGATCCACAAGGCTTGTTTCTTAAATATAGTGGCTATGCAGTTTACAAAAGTCACAGGTGTAAGGAAAGCAGGTAGTAATGTAATTCAGTTAAAAATCAGATTTTGGGGCTGGAGAAATACTCACCAGGTTAGATAGTGCCTTGCTATTGCTATGCACAAGGTCCAAGTTTGAGCCACCGCACCACAGTGGAGGTCCTAGAGCACTGGAGGAAGCTCTAGTGCTGTGATAATTTGGCATCTTTCCCTTTTTCTCTTTCAGTCATGCTATCTAAACTTAAAAAAAAAAAATTCTGAAGCAGAGAAATCATGTATCTTTGAGGCCCCAGCTCCAGAAATATATATATATGTATATATACATATATATTTAAAAATAATGAAATAAAATCAAACTAATGAAAATAAAATCAGACTAATAGTTCTAAGATTCTGCATCTGAACTAAAAAAAAACTACCTCTTTCTAGAACTTAGTAAACATGATAAATAAGAAATATCATAGCAAAAAATCGCTGTTCATTTTTCTCATCTTAAAAATAGGAATTTAGGGGGCTGGGCTGTGGTGCAACTGATACAGTGCACAAGGACCCAGGTTCAAGCCCCCAGTCCCCATCTGTAGGGGGAAAGCTTTGCAAGTGGTGAAGCAGATCTGCAGGTGTCTCTCTTCCTCTTTATCTCCCCCTCCTTCCTCTATTTTCATAAAGAGAATTTTAAAAAGTTAAAATATATAAGAATTTTTTAAAGTGTGGATTTCATATATCTGCCTTTCCTATCAAAGAATAATTTATGGGTTATTAAATAGTTATTTTAGGTGCTGTAATAATAGAAATAATATGTTAACTTTGGAAGTGAAACACTGTTATGGTTCTGTTGAAGTATGCGCTTCAGTTTAAAATTAGTATCATCCAGGAGTTGGCGGTAGTGCAGCGGGTTAAGCGCACGTGACGCTAAGCGCAAGGACCTGCGTAAGGATACTGGTTAAAGCCCCCAGCTCCCCATCTACGGGGGAGTCACTTCACTGGTGAAGCAGGTCTGCAGGTGTCTATCTTTCTCTCTCCTTCTCTGTCTTCTCCTCCTCTCTCCATTTCTCTGCAGTCCTATCCAACAACGATGACACTAATAACAGCAACAATAATAACTACAATAAAAAACAACAAGGGCAACAAAAGGGAATAAATAAATACTAAAAAAAATTTTAATTGATGTTATCCAAAAAAGGTAGCACAAGTTGTCTGAACTACAAATATGAGGTCCTGAGTTTGACCCTGCATTGAACATGGCAGAGTGATGTTCTGGTTCTATCTCTTTCTTCTTCTCTCTCACATTTAAATGAGTTAATTAATCAACATATTATAATAGCTCAAACATGTATTTATCAAGCTTTGCTAAGATTTTGCAATGGTAACACACACACACACACACACACACAGAGAATATATTATGTTAAAGTTCTGATACCCTTACCTCAGGATGTGAATGCATTTGTGGATAAATCTCTGAAAATGGGAGTTGGGCGGGTAGCTCAGTGGGTTAGCGCACATGGCGCGAAACTAAGGGCAGGTGTAATGATCCCGGTTCAAGCCCCTGGCTCCCCACCTGCAGGGGCGGGGCTTCACAAGCAGTGAAGCAGGTTTGCAGGTGTCTTTCTCTTTCCCTCTCTGTCTTCCCCTCCTCTCTCCATTTTTCTCTGTCCTATCCAACAACGATGACAACAGCAGTAATAACTACAACAATAAAAAACAACAAGGGCAACAAAAGGGAAAATAAATAAGTAAATAAATAAATATTAAAGATATTTTTTAAAAAGAATCTCTGAAAATGATGATTAATTTTAAATGGAATTTTCAGAGTGAGGCCCTAATTCAATTTGACAGGAAGAAGAAAGCAGGACATAGCAGACAAGAAGATGAGAATGGGAATAAAAGTAAAGACAATGGGACTGAGAATAATACATTTTGAGAACAGTTAGTACATCAGAAAAGATGAGACTAGGACACTGGAGGTGACCTCTCCCACCTTGGAGAGAGGACTGGGAAGAAACCAAACCTACAGACAGCTTGATCTTGGACTTTTAGCCTCATACAGTTGTGACATATAAATTTTTGTTGATTAAACTGCTCAGTCTATGGTATTTTGTCATGACAACCTTAGGAAAATTGTTATTTTCCTTCTAATCTTATCCTCATAATTAAACAATACTTCTTTCTTTCATGTATGAGTGTGTGTGTGTTTACTGGGCTTCAGTGCTGTGGGCTGACTTTTTTCAGATAATAAGTGTGTGTGTGTGCGTGTGTCTGTGAGAGAGAGAGAGAGAGAGAGAGAGAGAGAGAGAGAGGACACCACAGCACCAAAGCTTACTCTATTGCAGTGGGGGCCAAGCTCAAAACTGGGAGGCAGGCAAAGCAGAACAAGCACACTACCCAGGTGAGCTGTTTTCCTGATGTATCTTAAGTGGTATCAGAGATGAATAAAATAGAGCTGTAAAGATTTTAGCATATCCTTTAAGTTTCCTTTATATACATCAAACTCTAAACATTTCATGGAAGTTTTCTTATAGAATATTTGCAGATATACAATATCCTATCTTGTAGGCTCACAGACTAGATTCAGTCTTTTTAAAAAATATTTATTTATTCCCTTTTGTTGCCCTTGTTGTTTCTTTATTATTATTATTATTGTTGTAGTTACTATTGTGTTGTTATTGAGGTCATCGTTGTTAGATAGGACAGAGAAATGGAGACAGGAGGGGAAGACAGAGAGGGGGAGAGAAAGATAGACACCTGCAGACCTGCTTCACCACCTGTGAAGTGACTCCCCTGAAACTGGGGAGCCGGAGGCTAGAACCCGGATCCTTACACCAGTCCTTGCGCTTTGTGCCACCTGCGCTTAACCCACTGCACTACCGCCCAACTCCCTAGATTCAGTCTTTTATTGACAATCTTTAGTTCAAGTCACAGTATCCCATTGTCTTTAATCTTTCATACCCGTTAATGTTCCTTTTTTGATTTCTCTTCATGCTAGTGTAAGCATTGAACAAAGAATGAATTTATACTTGTATCTAAATCTATGTGCTCCTGACAGATTAAGAAACATGATTTAATTTTTTTCTTCCAGTTTACATGTTCTTTGGGAATCAAAACAGAAATAATAATATAAAAAAAAGTCAAGGGGGGGGGGAAGCAACCATAAACTCAGCAGAGTCAACTACTCACAGAATGATTATTTTTCCAAAGTCTGTTTATCTGTATGATTGAAGTAGTTTACAACAGACTTTCATGCCTGAGACTCAGAGGTACCAGGTTCAATCCCCATCACCACCACAAGCCAGAGCTGAGAAGGGCTCTGGGGGAAAAAATTCCATTGCATCTAATAATGTTGTGATGAACTATCATGGGGAAAAAAAAACAAAAAAACAAACAACAAAAAAAAAAACAAGGGACTTGTATTGAGAAATGGTTATGTGTCCTTTAATGATGGGCCTACATTCTGAAACGCAGTTAGGCCATTTTGTCACTGTGTGTGAACCAGTCTCAAAGTATATGTTGTTCTTCAAACTGAACTTGTTCACTTCTGAGTTACAGAAATTCAGGAGAGCTTTTGCAAGAGATAAGTACTCTGTGACTTTGTATTGTTCCTCCAGCCCACTAGCACTGAGTGCTTAGTTGATATGCTTGAAGGCTTTGGGGTTCTCACTGTGCCTGATCACAAAGGGTTTTAATTTGCCATCTGCAGTACTGCCCCAAAGCAAGATTGTTCTTCTTCGTTAAAAGTCTTGAAACCTCACATTGACATGGTGTTTTTACTGATGAAAGTTTTCTCAGGCATCATTTCCCTAACAGTGTAGTTTTACCTTTATTGAAGATTTGCTCCAGCAAGTAATTTTTCTCCATAATCAACTTATATAGAGTTTCCAAAATTCTTTCACTTGTCCTTGCATCAGTACCCTGGCCTCACATTCACTTTTTTTTTTTTTGCCTCCAGCGTTTTTGCTGGGGCTCAGGGCCTGCACTAGGAATCCACTGCTCCTGGCACCATCTTTTTTCCATTGCTGTTGTTTCTGGATAGGACAGAGAGAAATTGAGAGAGGAGGGGAAGACAGAGAAGAGGAAAGAAAGACACTTGCAGACCTGCTTCTCGGATTGTGAAGCGACCCTCCTGCAGGTGGGGAGCCGGGGGCTCAAACCGAGATCCTTGCCAGTCCTTAGGCTTCACTCTGTGTATTTAACCCAATGCGTTATTGCCTGGTCCCCGCACCACTCATTTTTTCATTGTGTGAAGAATAAGTATTCCTGGCAGTTAATCACAGATCAACAGTAAAGCCAACATCATAGTTAGACCCAGCCTATATTTTCAACATTACAAACATTTTTTTTTTTCTGCTTTGGTTGTAATTTTTTTGGCCCTGAGGGACATGCATTTCTCCATACCTGGTAGAAGTCTTTCTCAAGTTTTTTTTTTTTTTTTTGCTTCCTCAAGTTTTTTGTTAGTCTTGTTACTTTCAATGAAGCAGTCATTTAATAATTATGAGCACTTTGCCTTTGTTCTTCAAGATTACAACTGTGATGGAATAAATCTGGTTAAAGAGCAATGACCATCATCACTTTTTCTATTTTTATAGTGTTTCATCACTTTTTAAAAGACTAGACTATTTTTTACATATGAAATAGTGTTTCATGAGATACAAACACACACACACACACACACACACACACACACACACTTGGGGGTGGGGGTGGGGTGGGAGAAGTCAGAGCATCACTCTGGTACATGTGGTGATGGGGGTTGAATCAGAAACCTCAGGCATTATCAGTGGTGCTATTTCCCCCGCTGCTATGGTGCGTAGTCACTTTTCTTTTAATTTCCAAACCTGTCTCTAAATATTGCCTCCTCCTGACAACATCAGCACTGGATTTTATACACTTAAGAGAGAATGATGAACAAAACAATGTCAGAATAAATCAGCAAAAGATAAAATGATACCATCAAGAAAAATGATAATTGCAAAGCATATGAGCTGTTACTAACGTATAGCACTGTGACAGCATGACAGATATGACAGAAACATGCAGTAGGAATTTGGGGACACCATCATTTATGCAGTCAGCCACTGATGGAAACACATGCATAACTGAGATGCCTGGAAATGAACGTCTTAAGCAAATATATGTGCAATTGTGACTGTTGCTTCATCTGTTCTTTTAGAACCCTTGGAGTGCCACTATTTCTCAGTAATTGAAAAATCTACAATCCTGAGTGCTGAGCCACAGCACAGTGCTGGTTAAGATGAGATTCAGTAAACAGTTTCAGTCCCTTTGGAGAACAGTAAGTAGAGTCCTTAAACAAGTGAAAATGGAAATACTTTATGATCCTGCAATATCACTCCTAGGCATGTGTCCAAAGGAAGTGAAAACACGTATTCAAAGGGACATTTGCTCCGCTATGTTCATAGCTTTATTCACAATTGCCGAGGAGCAGAAGCAACCTAAATAAATGCCCATTGACAGATGAATGGAAAAAGAAGTTATGGACAGATTTTCAGTGTAATTTTAAAAGATGATATTGTTCCTTTGGGACAAACTGGAGGTGGTTATGCTTGGTGCAGTGAGTAACAAGGTGAAAGATAACTCCTGGATTATTTTTGCTCATCTGTGAAATATAGGGAACAGAAATACATGAGTTTGTAAAAAAATAAAGAGAGAGAGAGAGAGATCAAACTGTAAGATTTTGTGACAACTATGCTAGGGGAGGAGGAATCACAGAACTTTGGTGGTGGGTGTAGTACGGATCTATAACTCTGTAATCTTATAATTTTGTAAGCCGTTATGAAATCCTTAATAAAATAACTTTGAAGATGTGGTTTAGTAAGAGTTGGGGAACTTAGGAGATGCCTGATTTGATCAGCACACACCTTTGGAAAGAAATTTTTTTTCCTTTTTTTTCTTATTAGTGATTTACAAAATTATAAAATAACAGGGGTACAATTCCACACCATTCCCATCACCAAAGTTCTGTGTCCCCATTCCCTCCACGGGAAACTGCAGTGGTTCTTCCAAGGTAACAGATATGGGTTGACTCTAATTTCTGTAGCTCTCTGTATACACACACACACACACACACACACACACACACACATTTTTCTATGATCCTGCCTAGTTTTCCTTTTTAAGTCACACCCACACTTATTACTAAGAAATATATATATGTTTTTGTTTGTTTGTTAGAAACACCTAGAGAATAAAAGAGACCACAGCATCAAAGCTTCTTTCTTCAATGTAGTGAAAGCTGGGCTCAAATCTGGGCCATAGACATGGCAAAGCAGTACACTATGAACCTGAGCTATTTCCTCAGGCTGAAGTCACTGTAATTTCTTTCTTCATCCTCTGTGATGACAGGAGTTGGACTTTTTTGTCCTAGGCAGGAGGTAAAGAGTAATACTGTGATTTCTCCTCTTTCTCCTCCTTCTTCCTTCTTTCTTCTCCTCCCCTCCTCTTCCTTCTCCTCTTCTTTTCTCCTTCTTCCTCTTTTTAGTGATTTAGAAAATCATAAAATAATAGGGGTATACTTCTACATTGTTCCTACCACTATAATTCTACATCCTCATCCCTTTCCAGTGCTATTCCCAAGGTCACAGATATGGGCTGACCCTATCTATCTATCTATCTACCCACCTATATCTATATATTTTTTGCCCATTTTAATTCACTTCTACGGTCTGCCTTCACTTCCTTCAGAAGTAACACTTACACCTATTACTTCTAATACTATTATTTCCAATCCTAAATTTCACATATTTTATTCCACTGGAGACTGGTTTAGAATGAACTCAAACTTCCAAGTAAAGTACACAGAGAATTTTGAAAAAGAGTAAGCATAATTAAGTTAAAAAATTGGGAAAGTAGTCTGATCTTACTATTTTTGAAATTTCTAGATTATCAACAAGTTGTATTCTCTGTAAAGTGAAGAACATAGCCCAGGTGATTTATAAAGTTCTCTTTGCATGCTGCAAAGTTTAAAAAGACTCTAAATTTTTTCCTTGCCTATTTGAACAATGCCATGAGAGTACCTAGCATAAAACAGTCTCTCAATAAATGTTTGCTGAGTTAACCAGGAACTGAAAACACTGCAGTTAATTAAATCACTTTGTAAAAACGTAATTGAATCCATGTACAGTTGACCGAAAAACAAAAGCAAATTCCATTGTATCAGGATGTCAGGCAATTATTTTAGTCTTAATTAGTCTTTCAATGATTTCCCAAATGTTGATGATAATAAAATTAGAGTCTCAAGTATAACATAATCAGAGCGAATGGATAAAAACTGAGGTTTAGGCTCATTCTAATTATACTGAGTTAAAGCATGATAAGGGTAGAAATTCGTTGCAGATATTCAAGAAAGTTGGAAGGCATCTGGTGAGTAAAAAGGAGTAGTTCTAAATTGTCTCACCATCCTTTATCATCAAAGCAGAATTAGCAGGAATTCTCCTCCTCCTTCCCACATACCAATCTTTTCCTCATGCTGCCCTTTGATGCCTTCTTCTCTTCAGAATTGTTCACTTAATCTGGCTCCTTTCCCGAAATACACTGGATATAGGCCTGGGGTTACCCAAACAAACATACTGTGGAATCTGTCTCAGACAACCCTCACCTCAGTTGAAACAGAGCGCCCAAAGCACTGGTGCTGAAGGTCAAGAGGGAACTCATTGGCTGAATGGATACTGAAACTGATTAAAAATTTAATATCCTTAACAATATAATCTTATTTTTCTTAGATTGTGTCTTTAAAGAGAAAATATGCTAAGAAACAAAAAATCTTTAAAGGTCTGAAAAATCATCTTTCAACACTTTTAATTCAACTATCTGACTTTATTATTTTTGTTTGGTTAAATAGAATTGTAGGATTGTTGTCTCAATTCTCAACTTTTTTTTTTTTTTTTTGAGGTACAGAAGGGGGGAAGAGAGAGAGAGAGAGAAAGGCCACAGCTCCAAAGCTTCTTCAGTGGAGTGAGTAGGGCTCAAACCTAAGTTGTGCACATGGTGAAAGAGTACACAATCCAAGTGGGCTATTTTGCCAGTCCTACATTCCACTTTTCATCAGGTGTATGATTTTAACTGAAGTAACACAAACACTATTGGGCATACTTCAAGAGCATCAATGCCTACCACTGTCATAAGGTTAACTAAGAGCAAAACACCATGCAGTTAATTACAGGTGTGACATTTCATCTTTGAAAAGACTAGTGGTTACTTGTAGGTGGTGTGTATGTATATAGGCATATATTAACATAAATGAGTAGACAAAAATTGTTTCTTTAGAAAATGCACATCACTAGTGCAGTTACCACAAGGACATCCATGAAACTCCATCATGGAAAAAGCAAACAAATTCACTATACTTTTCACCATAGATTATTCTCCTCGCTTATGATAGAGTCTTTGAAAAACAGAACTGACATAGACAGACATTGAAAAATAGGAACAGAAGGGAAAACACAAAGCAGAATCTGGACTGGAGTTGGTGGATTGCACCAAAGTAAAGGACTGTCTGGGTTGGGGGTAGATAGCATAATGGTTATGCAAACAGACTCTGAAGCCTGAGGCTTTGGAGTCACAGACTGAATACCCCACACACCACCAAAAACCAGAGCTGGCCAGTGCTCGGGTTAAAAGACTCTGGATGGGAGTGTTCAGGTCCTGGAACATGATGGTGGAGGAGGACCTAGGTGGGGGATTAGAGTGTTATGTGAAAACTGACAAATGTTACCCATGTACCAACTACTGTATTTTATTGTCAACTGTAAACCATTAATTCCCCCCCCCCCCCAGTAAAGAAAAACAAGCAGGGCGGAGGGTAGATAGCATAATGGTTATGCAAAGAAACTCTCATGACTGAGGATACAAAGCCCCAGGTTCAATCCCCCCACCACCATAAGCCAGAGCTGAACAGTGCTCTGATAAAAAAAGAAAAAAAAAAAAAGGAAAGAAAAGAAAAGAAAAAGAAAAAGAAAAAGAAAAAGAAAAACAAATGAAAATAGAATTGAGATTATACTCAACTAGACATCATCTAACAATATGATACTGATAATTCAATGACTATAAAATGTATGAGCTTTATGTAATCTGGCATTGATCACTAAAGCAATTCCTTTAAATCATATTAACTCTTGATATAGAGAATTCCATTTGCTTGTCCCTTTGTCAGCCCTTAGGATTTCTAAATTGTATCTCCTAGTTCATTTAAATCTATATGCAAAGTTTGCAGACTCTTTGAGGTCTTCACACTATTGATTGTCTGCCAGTGGGGAGTCTTTTTAGAATGCAAAATTGTGTTCCCTAGGAGGCCCCCTCTAGTCAAGTTCAGAGTGCCTCTGAGTCCTTGAGACTGTCTCCTACCCACCCACCTAATGATAAACCCAATATGAGTTCAAGGACTGAAAGAAGACTCAATCTCTGCCTGGCAAAAAAAAAAGTTAATTCTTTTTCTAAAGATAAATAAATATTACCCTACCTTAGCCCTATGGTTTAGGCCAGTACCCAACTCATTTGGGTTCTGTAAATTTTTATTATCATAAACAGATTTAGTCATTCTACTACAAAGGACCACTCAGGTGATAACAAAAAATTGTTACATGCTTTCAAACTAAAATTATACCGGAAACCAATTTTAAAGTAAAATAATCTTGTAAAGGCTTAGAAAATATTTGGCAGCTATTAAATTACTTAATATGTATTTGTTCATTATTTCACACATATTCTAGAAGAATAATGAATGTCCTAGCTCTAAAGAATGGTGAAAAATATAAAACACTGGAAGAGAACAAAATGATGAAAAGGACAGTGTTATCTTTTGACCTATCAAAGAGACTCAACTATCTCATTGGAATTTATTTTTTAAACTACCCCATCCTCATATTTCTGGGCATCATAGTGAGAAATGTATCTAAATTAAGGGTGTCAGATAAGCTATATTACACTTGATTAAATTTGAATTTCAGACAAATAATTTTTAGTATAAGCATGTCCCATATACTGTTAAAAATAATTATTTATCTGCAATTCAAATTTAATTGGGCACACTGTACTCTTATTTACTAAATTTAGCAGCCTGAACCTGATAGCAATGAGTACCAACAATCTGAAAGAGTAAAACTTGGGTGAGCCCTACTAATTTTTTTAAAGAACGTTTTATTGGCAGGTGACCAGGTTTTTTCAAGCTTTAAACCTAATTTTTCCCTCATCCTAAACCTATCCTCAGTTTGCATAATGGCACTGTGATTTTACCTGCCTTTAAAAAAAGACTCTAGAATCAAAATGTCTATTTGACTCTCTCCATGGTCACCAGAATGTGGCTTGCAAGAAGGGAACAGTTGTTAGTCCTGGCTAAAAGCCAGACATTTGGTGCAGAATTATCAGTTGCTTATTCTACTAGAAGTTTCAGTGGGAGCTTGTAAAGCTGGTTTTCCTTTTTGGTTTGGCTCAAGTAGCCAGGAGACCATTTACATTGCTGTTTATTTACATTGCATAATGAAGAGTCCCAGCAGCCACGCTGAAGCAGACAATGGCAAAGCTTGATGAGCAGTGTGGTTGCAGGATAACAACCAGCTTGTGACTTCTTCAGTGAGCTCTGGGTCACAGAGCAAAGGCACCCAGAGCCAAGTTTGGATGGAGGTCTTGGCTGGGCACCGGGGAAAAAAAAAGAACCAGAAGTTAACTAAATCAGTCTATTTATGGACAAGGTTTTTTTTGTTGTTGTTTTACTTTTTTTTTTTTCATTATTCATCACTCTCAAGTAACCTTATAAATCATCTTGTGCCTGAAATCTGAAATTCCAGAGTTGGTAGGTGAGCAGCTGTGGGCAACACAGGCCTCTTGCCAACACAAAACCCTAAGGACATTCTGGGTCTTCAGCCAGCTCCTCAAAGCCCTCTTTCCTTTCTTCTCTGAGCCCTAGGGATTGGTCAGGCTGTTTCCTTCACACTATTACCACCTGTTATTTCCAACTGCACTCATCTTCTGCCGAGTTGCAGTGTGGGACGAAAGACAATTTCATGACTTTTGGTCTACCTTGTTCATGCCAACTGCCTTGCACTGACTTCACAGTGAGTATTAGTATCTGCTATGCACTTGAATAGTAATGCTGTTGAGTGCAGTGTTGTTCCCATCTTAAAGATAAGGAACTGGAGTTTGCAGAGATCGAATAGCCTACCCGAATCATAAATAATAAAGATGGATTTAAAATTAAAATTTTCTGAGTTTAATCCATGAGTTAATAAATATAAATTGTCCAAGTTATACTTCCAGTTAATCCTTAAAACATGCGCTTTCCCTAACACTGAATCAAATCTTCTTACAGGAAATGAGGAGACCACAGAGGTGATAATAGTGGTCTTTGAGATTTAATTTGACTTTCTGAGGTGAGATGAGGTGGTAGATTAGGTGAAGATGTGGTTCTTAAGCTTCGGTGTATACGGTAATCATCCAGTGGCTTGCTAAAACACAAAAGAAAAAAATTAGAGTGAAAAAACAAAAAGCCATAATTTAGCTAACACCACACACCTATACACTTGATGAGGGACCCAGGAGATGCATCAGCATCATGCATTAGAAGCTGGGTTCCTGAAATGGAATTGGAGTATTACACCAAAGTAAAAGACTCTGGGGTGGGTGGGTGGGGAGAATACAGGTCCATGAAAAATGATGAATTAAATAGTGGGGGTTGTATTGCTAAATGGGAATCTGGGGAATGTTATGCATGTAAAAAAAAAAAAAAAAAAGAAGTAGAAACGCAAAGCAGAAATTGACTGAGTTTGGAGTATGGCACCAAAGTAAGAAAGCAGAAGTATACTAGAGTTTGCAGTGAGTACCTCCCTAATACTACCTTTCCACTTTTCCAAGCTTTGGGTCCATGATTGTTCAACAATTTGTTTGGCTTTGTATGTTAACTCTCTTTTCAGTCACCAGGTTCCAGGTGTCATCAGGATGCCGGCCAGACTTCCCTGGATTGAAGACACCACCAATGTGTCCTGGAGCTCAGCTTCCCCAGAGACCCATCCTACTAGGGAAAGAGAGAGGCAGACTGGGAGTATGGACCGACCAGTCAACGCCCATGTTCAGCGAGGAAGCAATTACAGAAGCCAGACCTTCTACCTTCTGCATCCCACAATGACCCTGGGTCCATGCTCCCAGAGGGATAGAGAATGGGAAAGCTATCGGGGGAGGGGGTGGGATATGGAGATTGGGCGGTGGGAATTGTATGGAGTTGTACCCCTCCTACCCTATGGTTTTGTTAATTAATCCTTTCTTAAATAAAAAATAAAAAATAAAAAAAAAAATAAAAAAAATTAAAAAAAAAAGAAGCTGGGTTCCATTACTGGCACCATATGAGAGTATTATGGACAAGTATTTTGGGCAAGAATAGACAAGTATGAAAGTATAATGGACAAGTATTATCAAGGTCAAAGGTGGATGGAAGTCCATGGGTGATAAGCGGTGATGCTTTAGTGTCTTTCATTCTCCCTCTCCTTCTCCAAAATATAGAATAAATATTGAGCTGAGGAGGTGACTTACTGATTTTTGTGTGTGAGCAAGGCCCTAGATTTGTTGCCTATTAGTGCATAAAAACTAAAATGAAATATAATATTTGATTGGAAATAGTGATTCTACCCTATTTAAATCTTTCTAGCTAAATTCCATAGTAAAAAAAAAAAAACTCCTAAAGGAATATAATATGTAAAAATACTTAGGAAAATGTCTTGCTAAATATAATTAAAACTCCAGAAGGTATAAGTATATTTTTTTTACCAGAGTACTGATTAGTTGTAGTTTATAGTGGTGTGGAGAGTTGAACCTGGGACTTTGGAGCCTCAGGCACAAGAATCTGTCTGCATAATCATGCTATCTACCCCCGCTCAGAAATATATATATATTTTTTTTACACCAAAGCACTGCTCAGCTCTGGCTTATGGTGGTGCAGGGGATTGAACCTGGGGCTTTGGAGCCTCAGGCATGAGAGTCTGTTTACCTAACCATTATATTATCTCCTCTGCCCCAGAAATAAAATTATTATAAACTATTTTTCATAAAAAGTATTTCACTGTTCCCCCTTGAGCTTATGACGTAGGTGTTCTGATGAGGAAGTATATACTTTGAAAAACGCAGAAGGTTGGAGACCTCTGGGAGGTCAAATTAGAGTTCAGAAAGGTCAGAGAAAGGAAAATAAGGAAGATATTGTTCTTCCGTCTTTGCTTTCTCACCCCTTCCTTTGGCATATGAAAGTACCTGACACCACCGGTGCTCTGCCTTTCTTTCTAGGCATTAGGATAAGGCACTAGGATAAGATAAATAACTATGATTAGGTGCAGCTAAATACAAATAATAGGAAGGGGAGGAGAAAAAATTCCAGGCTAATTTAGAAATAATTTCTGGGCTGAGTTGAAAGCATAATGAATGGCTATGCTAAAGACTTTCTTTCTTTTTTTTAAATATTTAATTAATTTTTTTCCTTTTTGTTGCCCTTGTTTTTATCATTGTTATTGTTGTTATTGATGTCGTCATTGCCGGATAGGATGGAGAGAAATGGGAGAGAGGAGGGGAAGACAGAGAGGGGCTGAGAAAGATAGACACCTGCAGACCTGCTTCACCGCCTGTGAAGCGACTCCCCTGCAGGTGGGGAGCTGGAGGCTCAAACCGTGATCCTTAAACCGGTCCTTGCGCTTTGCGCCACCTGCGCTTAACCCACTGCGCTGCCGCCTGACCCCCTGCTAAAGACTTTCATACCTGATGCTCTAAGGCACCAGGTTCAATGCCCAGGACCATCATGAGCCAAAATGGAGCAGTGCTTTGGTTTCTCACCGTACCTGTTTCTCTGTATTTCCATTTCAAGAGTAGATAAATAAATAAAATATCTTTAAATTTTTTTTCCTATGGCCACTTAATCCCCAGATACCATTCTAGCTGACCTTATATGGAAAGTAAGATGTCTGAGTTCTAATCTTCAAATATGATCTTTTATAATATGTATGATCACTTTTCTTTTTTCTGGTGCCCATATATCCCTTTTTACTATTAATTTCTTTCCATGTTTATAAAAGAAAATGGTGAACACATGAAAATATACACACCTATTTATATAGTGTTCTCATAGTATCATTTATTATCAATATTTTGATGTTACAATTAAACTATTAACTTTCCTTTCTTTTTTTATTTCTTTATTGGGGAATTAATGTTTTACATTCAACAGTAAATACAATAGTTTGTTCATGCATAACATTCCCCAGTTTCCCATTTAACAATACAACCCCCACTATGTCATCTATCATCCTTCATGGACCTGTATTCTCCCCACCCACCCACCCCAGAGTCTTTTACTTTGGTGAGATATGCAACTTTCCTTTCTGAAGTCAGAATTTTGCACTGACATTGTTTGGAGCCTAGGTGTGTGTTGTGACACCAGTGGTGGTGAGGAGTTGTGTGGAAATCAAAGAGGGCCTCTCCTTCAGGCTATAAGATTCCACTTAGCCGTTTTCTCTTTATTATTCCATCTAGCCAGTCCTTTCTTTTTCTCATAAATATTTATTACATATGCTATATCCTAGGTATACAAAGATGATAATAAGAAAATTACTAAAAAAGAAACTATTGGGGACTGAGTGGGGGGTGCACTTGGTTGAACGCACATGTTACCATGTACAAGGAAACAGGTTCAATCCCCAGTCCCCACCTGAAGGGGGGAAGTTTCACTTGTGGTAAAGCAGTGTTGCAGGTGGCTATCTCTCCCTTTTCCCTCTCAATTTCTTTTTGTCCTATCAAAATGACTAATTAAAGTTAAAAAGAAAAGATTTTTTAAAAAGTTAATAAGGAGCTATGTGGTAGAGTCCCAATTTGAACCTAGTTGTAGCATCCTGGAGCACTGAGACAGAAAAAAAATGTTTTTAAAGCAAAGGAAGGCTTTATGATTATACAAAAAAAAAAAAATAGTTTTATACCTGGGGCTCCAAAATCCTGAGTTCAACCCCTTTGATCCACCATAAGCCAGAGATGAGCAGTGCTCTGGTTTCTCTCTCTCGATCGCTCTCTCCCAAATAAAGTAAAATAAAATAAAATAAATGTATATAGAAATGGAATATTTTATAAAAAGAATGCTTGTTTAAACAATAAAGAAAGCAAAGGAGAGTAGTTATATGTTGGGAGACAGATGGTAGCACACCTGGTCATAAGCACACATAATACAAAGTACAAGGACCTGCACAAGGATCCTGGTTCCAGACTCCAGCTCCCCAACTGCAGGGGGGGTATCCCTTTACAAGCGGTGAAGCAGGTCCACAAGTGTCTGTCTTTCTTTCCCCCTGTCTCCTCTCAACTTCTCTCTTGTTATATCCAATTAAAAAAAAAAAAATGGAAAAAATGGCATCCAGGAGCAGTGAGTTCATAGTGCCCTGGTGGGGGGTATTCTGTATTTTGAAAACAGTCTGCTGAGCCCACATATATGATAATGGTGGAAACAAAGAGATCTAAGTTCGTAGTGAAAGCTGGGAAGACTTATAGAAGGGAAATACCACTTGACCTAATTTCACTTTCTTACTTTAGCATGACCTCATCTGAGTTTTCAACCCTGCCATCCCACATTCCCTCCAGAATCCTTCATCCTCCCATCAATTTTCTGAAATCCCATTGGTATAACAATCCTGGTCTTCCTAGATTGCCTGACTCTTTATTCTATAACGTGAACACCATAAGTGACTGGGAAGGTTGTTTAGTGGGTAGAACATATGTGACATTTCTAATCCCTGGCACTACTTAAGCCTGAGCAGTGCAACCTCAAAAAGTTCTGCTATAGTCCTAGAACTAGCTAGCTTCCTTCTGTACAACAAAAACGTTCAGCAAATCTCTGCTGGTACCTATATATTTATAATTTGCTACAAACCTGGGATAAAGCTGTTTTATCATGTAAATTTTTTTTCAGACAAGGAGAGAGATCATAACAGCAAAGCTTCCTCCACTACAATTCATAGTATACAATTCATAGTATACAATTCATACACTAGACCTGAGGCAAGCAGGCATCTTCCCAGGTAAGCCATAAATGTGTTTGTTTGTTTGTGTTTGTTTCTGTCATCACTGGGGTTTCACAGCTGAAACTTAGGTCATGTGCAGATACACCATCCAGGTGAGATATCTTATAGGCACAGACACAATCATTTGCTTATGTTGCATTTAGTTGTTTTTACACTAAGACAACATAACTGAGTACTTCAAACGGACAGTGTATGTGAGGCTCTCATTGTTCGTCACTGCTGCTCACTGTGCTACAAATAATAGACATGTCTGTCCATGTATCATTTTTAGGGCCGCAAATATTATTGTACTGAAACATTTATGTTTGTTGCTAGTACCTACCTAAAGTGTTAAAGAAAGAGAGAAGGAGGAGCCGGGTGGTGGCTCGCCTGGTTGAGCACACATGTCACAATGCACAAGGACTCCCGTTCAACCCCCCCTGGCCCCACCTGCAGGGTAAAAGCTTTGCAAGTGGTAAAGCAGGGCTGCAGGTGTCTCTCTATCTCTCTCCCTCTCTATCTCCCCCCATTCTCTCAATTTCTAGATGTCTCTATCCAATAAATAAAGGTAAGTTTTAGAAAAATTTAAAAATAAGAGAAAGTAGGCTTCCAACGTTATGTTTTAATTTGGGGAGATGGTCAAATATAAACTTTCTTTAATATGCATATACAGTATATCTGAATGGTTATCCCATATTAATTTTTCTTCTTGTTTATTAATTAATTAATTAATTAATTTTTATCAGAACACTGTCAGCTCTAGCTTATGGTGGTACAGGGGACTGAACCTAGGGCCTCAGTGTCTCAGGCATGAAAATTTTGTTTGTTGTTGCTTTGGCTTAACTATTATGCTATCTCTCCTACCCCAGATTAATTTCTCATTCCTTGTTTTTTGAGAGCTAGAATATGTCACCACCCTATCCATATAACTCCTCCAGTACCATCTGTTGTAGAAGAAATAATTTTTATATGACCTTTTTTTTTTTTTATAAATGTACCAAAGAATCATGAAATGTTGCTAACATTTGGGTACAATCCTGGGCCCTAAACCTGCACATTTCTTTTCAACTGATCCTGTTATGGAAGAACCTTTCATTTTATAACACTATCTTAAAAATATAGAAATATGTCATCATGGGCTGAGGAGATTGCATAAGGTTATGCAAAAGATTCATGCCTGAAACATCATTCCCCAGTAACCTAAATCAGAGATGAACAGTATTCTGGCCTCTCTCCTCCTCCTTCTATTCCTTCTCCTCCTTCTCCTCTCTCTCTTCTTCTTCCTCCTCTCTCCCTTCTCCTTCTCCTCTCTCTCTCAGATAATATAAATAAAAGTACTTTTTTAAAAGAAAACAGGTATGTCATCCTTTCACTAGTATGACTTCTGTTGTTTAAATTCACTGGCTACAACTTTTTCTGTGGTGTGGTTTGCCTTTTTTGACTGTGGTTCTCACCCAATGCTGTGTTTCAAGACAGAGTAGAGTCTGGATTATTTTGACTAATGTAGAAAAGCATTGTGTTTATTTATTATGCAGTGACACAATAGTTGTGCTGAAAGAATACAATATACATGGACATTACCAAACTAAGCTCTCATCACAATATTCTAATTCATATGAAGTGGTAAAAAAAGAGATAATTTTACTTTAAAACAATGTCTCATCAGAGCAAAACTTCTATACAAACACAGAAAAAAATGAAAATGAAACTGCAATCAAAGGAAGTTTCTGAATGATTAATTTGCTGGTCAGAAATGCAAAGTCATTTACCAATGTGAGTTAATTAAATTGTGCTTGATTCCAGCAGCTGAAGAAATGTGTGCACAAAAATGAATATATTTAAGACTGTTAGTCTTTTGACAAGAACAGTTGCTTACAGAGTTGAGGACTTTGGGACTAAAATCTATAGTTAATTTAAAAAATAGGCAAATGATTTTGAATTGTCTTCCTTGGCTCTTGATGAGTCAACGGATGCTACCGATATATCTCAATGGTTGGTTTTCTTTTTCTCTTTTTTTTTCCCTCCAGGGTTATTGCTGGGGCTCAGTGCACCATGAATTCATTGCTCCTGGAGGTCATTTTTCCCCCCTTTTGCTGCCCTTGTTGTTGTAGCCTTGTTGTGGTTATTATTGTTGTTGTATATGTCATTTGTTGCTGGATAGGACAGAGAGAAATTGAGAAAGGAGGGGAAGACAGAGAGGGGGAGAGAAAGATAGACACCTGCAGACCTGTTTGATCGCCTGTGAAGCAATTCCCCTGCAGGTGGGGAACTGGGGGCTGGAACTGGGATCCTTTCAGTCCTTGCACTTTGCACAACCTGTGCTTAACCCGCTGCACTACCGCCCGACCCCCAATGGTTGGTTTTCTATCAATAGGAATCAAGGCTGAGTTTGGAGTGACTGAAGACTCAGCCAAGACTCTGCTAAGACTGCATGGAAAAAATCCAGGCAAAAAAAGTTGAGAATACATTAACTTAATACAACAGGAAACAGAATCTACTACATGTGTTACAATTGAGGGTGGTAAGGATATAGACACAGGGTAGACAAGTTCATGCAGCTTGTGAAAAGGTAAATTTGTTCTTATACTGGACATCAGCAGTTATTTTTATTTTCTTAAAAGTAAATACATTATACATTACTGAAACACTAACATCAATGGTGAAAATAACTTTTTCTCCAGGATTTAACCATCATCAGTTTCATAAATTTTGTCAGAAACATAAGCTGAATATCTTGCCTTACCTTATTACACAGTAGTTCAATGACTTACCAACAACGTTTCATTGTGACTCTTTAAAGTTTAGGACTAAGACAGAGCCTCTCTCTACCAGTCTGTTCACTACTGATTCTTCGGAGGGTACACTATTGTTTATTTATTTATTTTTTAAAATTTTATTTATTTATTTACCAGAGCACTGGTTAGCTCTGGCATATGGTGGTGCAAGGGACTGAACCTGGGATTTTGGAGCCTCAGGCATGAGAGTCTTTTTGCATAACCTCATATGCTATCTACCTCTACCCCTACTGTTCATTTTTGCTCTTAACTTTCCCCTTTCTATTCTATAATAATAAACCTCTTCTCTAGTAAACTTCATTCATTTTGCTGAAAAATAATAAAGTTTAGGACTAAGACTGGGTGTTTTCTGAATGTGAAGAACTACCATCAATGAATATCAAATAGCTTTGGAACAACTTCTTTAAAAATTTTTTTTGTAATTATTTTCACATTTGTCCTTTTTAAAATTTTTGTTGTAGTTATTGTTGTTGTTGTTGATGTCTTTGTTGGATAGGACAGAGAGAAGTGGAAAGAGGAGGGGAAGACAGAGAGGGGGAGAGAAAGACAGACACCTGCAAACCTGTTTCACCATCTGTGAAGCAACACCCCTGCAGGTGGGGAGGGGGCTGGAACCGGGATCCTTCCTCTGGTCCTTGCACTTCCTGCCACATGCTCTACCACCCAACTCCCTGGAACAACTTTTGCTTCAAATTGTATATATATATATGTGTGTGTGTGTGTGTGTGTGTGTGTACCAAATATGACTTAAAATTATAAATTAAAAATTCCATTATGCTCTTCTTATACCGTAGTAAAATCATTTTGATGAGAAAAATCTTATATCACAAACAATGCCAGACTACTTTACATATAAAAGGTGAAAACAAGAAGCAAGGTTTTCATTTGTACAGAAATTTGTGTGGAATTCACTTTTATAGTTTTCCCTTCTCCTCCTCCTCCTGCTGTTGCTGCTGCTCATCCTCCACCTCCTCCTCTTGTTGTCATTGAGGCTTCACTGCTTCCAACTGACTTTTTCACATAGAAAGACAGAAATGGAGATACACAGACAGAAATAAAGTCATCAGAGCACCCAAATTTTCCGCAGTGCTATGAGTATTGGGCTCTAACCTGGGTCACGCCCATGACAAAGCAATAGCACTGTTCAAGCAAACTAACTTACTGGCCCTCACTTTTTTAATTTTTTATTTATAATAAGGAAACATTGACAAAACCATAGGATAAGAGATAAAACCATAAGAGAGGGTACAACTCCATACAATTCCCACCATGAGAACTCCATATCCCATCTCCTCCCCTGATAGCTTTCCTTTTCTTTATCCCTTTGGGCATATGGACCCAGGATCATTATGGGGTGCAGAAGGTGCAAGGTCTGGCTTCTGTAGTTGCTTCCCTGCTACACATGGGCATTGACAGATTGATCCATACCCTAGCCTGCGTCTCTCTTTCCCTAGTGGGCTGGGGCTCTGGGGAAGTGGGGCTCCAGGACATATTGGTGCGGTCATCTGTCCAGGGAAGTCTGGTTGGCATCATGGTAGCATCTGGAACCTGGTGGCTGACAAGAGAGTTAACATATAAAGTCAAACAAGTTGTTGACTAATCATGAACCTAAAGGCTGGAATAGTGCAGATGAAGAGTTGGGGGGGGGGGGTGTCTCCATTTTGTAGATAGTAGGCCTATTTTTGTTCTATTCCAAAGGGCCCATGACTATACTAGTTTTTGTTTTTTGTTGTTTTTTTTTTTTCCCTGAGCCTGAAATCTGATATGCAGGTGGATCCAAGTTATTTTCTGGGGAGATGATGTCATGGCTGGAAAAAAGACCAGAAATCTGGATCAGGGAAGAGATTAGCTCCCTAGTATGGGAAAGGTGGATAAATATTGTTGACTGTAAACCCCATAGATTTTATCTGATCTGGAGTCTATAGTCAGCTTAGGAGCCTATGTGACCTCTGCATCCCTGTATCTGAGCTCACATTCCGTAGTCATGAGTAGGAACGTTCCAAACTGCCCCAATTTCAGGACCCATCTTCCTCAGTGGAGCATAGAGTATGTTGTCCATTCTCCCTTCAGAGGATGGAACTTTCTCTACTGTTGTTGATCCAAGTTGAGGGCAAGGTCCTATGGGGGCCCACAAAGGGGTCTATTGTGTTGTTTCTGATAGAGATGACTGGTAATATTTGGGAGAGGGGTTTATTCGAGATCTAGGCCCATCATATCTTTTTGGGAATCTCAGGACTCCCCGACTTTTGGCCCTCACTTTTAAAGGTCTAATTATAGTACACCAGAAGTTTTTTGTCTTTTCAGCTAAATTCAAGATCCAAAGGAAATTTTCATATTTTAAAAATCAATTTAGGGAGGATGGCAGCTGCTGCCACTCTAGTTATTGTATTCGAGATGGCTCTGGAGACCGTGCCGAAGGATCTGTGGCATCTATGGGCTTGTTTGCTGTGTTCACTGGTTAAGACTATATACCAGTTTGAATATGATGGTTGTGACAACCTTCAGGTTGTGATTACCTTCAGATGAAGGGTAATCGAGAGATGGTATATGACTGCACCAGCTCTTCCTTTGATGGAATCATTGCAATGATGAGTCCAGAGGATAGCTGGATCTCCAAATGGCAGTGAGTCCGTAGCTTTAAGCCTGGTGTGTATATGTAGTGTCTGCCACTGGTCGCCTGCCTCAAGGAATTGTACGGGAGCTGAAAAGTCAAGTCAAGGAATGGCCTAAAAATCCAGAGTCACAGCTATAAAGACCTAGAAAGATGCTTGACAGCAAGCAGTTTTGCTTTTCTCTCCTGTTTTGCTTATTTATTTGCTGAACTAAATGGGCAGAACTTCAAATATTCCACAGTTCTGACACTAATTCAACAGACTTTTGGGAGAGCATTGTGGTGTGCCCCCAGGCCATTTTCCCATTGAACTATTGAGGGGACTTGGAAATTTGGGTTGCTGAATTAACAGACTGAAGTAGGGTACTGGTTTTCCTAGCCCAAGGCTATGCCTTGCCTAAGGGAGAACACTTCCTTCTTCTTCTTCTAGCGTTTGCCCTTCTTCCGTAGCCAGTCAACAGCGTCAGGTTGAGCCTGATGTAAAGTTTCGAGACCTCCTTTGAATCTGGAGAGGTGGCAGTCATTGACTATGTGGGTCATAGTCTGTCTGGAGCCGCAGGGGCAGTTCGGGTCGTCTCTGGCTCCCCAGCGATGGAACATAGCAGCGCACCGGCCATGGCCTGTTCGATAGCGATTGAGGAGGGCCCAACCATAACGTGCTAGGTCAAAGCCGGGTTGACGCTTGCAGGGGTCTGTGATGAGGTGTTTGTTCTTTACCTCAGCTGACTGCCAGCTCTGTTTCCAAGAGTCTGGAACAGAGAAGTTCAGTGTAGGCGTAGGGGACCAGATTGGGTGATGAGACGTCAAGCGTTGGACAGGGTGGGCGAAGATATCCGCGTATATTGGCAGGTCCGGTCGAGCGCAGACGTGGGAAATGAACTTAGATGATGCCGCATCCCGACGAATATCTGGCGGGGCGATGTTGCTAAGAACTGGAAGCCATGGAACCGGGGTGGAACGGATGGTTCCAGAAATTATCCTCATGGCGGAATATAATTTGGAATCGACCAAGTGGACATGGGGGCTACGGAACCATACTGGGGCACAGTATTCTGCAGTGGAATAGCATAATGCCAGAGATGATGATCGTAGTGTGGAAGCGCTCGCGCCCCATGAGGAGCTGGCCAGTCTTGCAATGATGTTATTCTTCGCACCCACCTTTGCTGCAGTTTTTATGAGATGTTTGTGAAATGACAGAGTGCGATCGAGAGTAATGCCAAGATAGACTGGCTGGGCTTCATGCCGGATTCTCGTATCGTCAAGCTGCACATTAAGCTCACGCGAGGCCGAGGCATGGTGTAGATGGAAAACAGATGATACCGTTTTTGCAGTGCTAGGGATTAGTCGCCATTTTTTTTACAGTAATCACTTCCTTAAAACCCAATAAACACGAATCTCTGCAGGGCTAGCTTGGGCGTGCCTCTTCCAGGGCACATACACCGGTGGTTGGTTCGCTGTGGTTAAAAGATCTCCTCTATAAATGGTGGAACCCTTCCTTTTTCCTCAAACCTGTTGAGGGACCTTAAATGATAATGTAACATTGGCCAAGATAAGTTGTTTTGGAATTTAAAATTTACTGGGAATTCTCACTGACTAAATTCTCTATGATGAAAAGAAAAAAAAAATCAATTTAGCCATGCAGTGGAAGAACTTACACCTAACTTTCAGTTAGAAGTGATTAATCAGCAATGTAATCAAACTAAAACATAATGTAATATATATATATATATATATATATATATATATTCTAAGCAGTGAATATATTCAGCTGGACCTAGACTAGTGAACAAGACAAAAAGCAAATTCTCAGGTACAGGGATCAGATTAGAGATTACCACAGGAGAAGAGGACTGGGGGTGGGGAAGATGGGTTAAGAGGGTTAAGTATGTATAGTAATGGGTGGAAACCAGACTTTTGGTAAAAATCATGATATGAAGTATACAGATGCTCTCAGAGACTGTTGTAAACCAATGTTTCTTCAATAAAAAGCTTTGTGAGTGGTGAGCAGTGCCACAGATGTCTCTCTGTCTGTCTCCCGCTCTATCTCCCCCCTCCTCTCAATTTTTGGCCATCTCCATCCAAGAGTAAAAATAATTAAAAAACAATAAGACATAAAGATAAATTTTGTTATTGAATGGAGTGGCTTGATATCATTAAAATTATGTCAATTTTCCCCATACTGATGTATAGAATGTATGTGGTCCCAGTTACAATCCCAGTAAACTTTACTGAAAAATTAATACACTTGTTCTAAAGTTTAAATATAAATAAAAAAACTCTAAAATAATAAAAAAATCTTAGAAATAAAGTAAAATATTGGAAAACTCATACTATTATAGTTCAAGACTTAATATAAGATTAGAGTAATAATGACAGAATGGTATTGACATAGGCAGGAATAGATTCATAGATCAATGAAACAGAAGAGAGTCCAGAAATAGACCCACATGTCTATGCTCAATTGATTTTTATAAATGTACTCAAATTGTTCAATGGGAAATAAAACCTTTTAAATAAATTGACTTGTAATAACTCAATAAATATGTAAGAAAAATTAGACTCTGGTCTTTATTACATACTGTATTCTGAAATCAATTCATAATGAGCTCTAGACCTAAGTATAAAAAGCTAAACCTACAGAATTTCCAGAAGAAAATATATGGGAATGAATGTTTCTGTAAATTTGAGTGAGCATATTTCTTAGTAACAGTACAGAAAACAATAAATGTAAAAGCAAAAGAAAAATCATGAGACAACTTGCCAAGTGCAAAGACCCACATCTGCGCCCTACAACCATATCACGAGAGAGCATCATGGCGCTAGGGGGTGCTCCACAGATGGTGAAGCTCTCACCTTCACCCTGTCTCTCTCCCTGTCTAAAATTTTTTAAGGAACTGAAATAAAAAAAAAAAATTAATCCGCCTAGGAACGGTGACATAGCACATATGTGAAATCACTCACATCATACAAAAATGTATTGATTTATAAAACATTTAAATTTTTCTCCACAAAAACGCCACTACAGGGCAGGGTGGTGGTGCACTTGGTTGAACGCACATGTTACAGTGCACATGGACGCGGGTTCAAGCCCCCAGTCCCTACCTGCAGCGGGAAAGCTTTCAAGTGGTGAAATAGTACTGCAGTATGTCTTTCTGTCTTTCTCCCTCTCTATCACCCTCTTCCCTCTTGATTTCTCTCTGTCTTTACCCAATAAATAAATAAGTATAATAAAAATGAAATAAAAAAGCCATTACTAAAGGAAAATGCAATAAGTAAAGATGAACAAAAACTTTATTTTTTTAATTTTTTGATTGTCTTTATTTGTTGGATAGAGACAGCCAGAAATAGAGAGGGAAGGCAGAGATAGGGAGGGAGAGAGACAGAGAGACACCTGCAACACTGCTTCACTATTTGCAAAGCTTTTTCCCTGAAAAATGGGACCAGGGGCTTGAACCTAGGTCTTTGTTCACTGTAACATGTGTGCTCAACCAGGTGCACTACCACCTGGCCCTACAAAACTTTATATCCAGAATATAAATGACAAGCCTGTAAAATAAATAAATGAGCAAAGTTTGTGTAGATATCACAAATGACTACAGATTATCAATGCATGCATAAAACAGTGCTCGGCAGTATTAATCATGAGTGAAATACAAAATAAAGCCATGATGAGATTCTATTCACAGCCACAGAGTAATAAAAACAAAATAGAATAAACCAACAAAACCAAATCAAAACCAAAAACATCAAGTACTGGTGAGCATGTGGAATAACTAACTCACAAATCCCAAAATGGCACAGCAGTAAGAAAACTATTCCTTACACAAGAGATACAGGTCCCAGGTTGTAGTGCATCTGGCCGAGCGCACATATTAAAATGTGCTTGGACCTGGGTTCAAGCCTCCAATCCCCACTGGCAGAGGGAAAGTTTCATGAGTGGTGAAGCAGTGCTGCAGGTATCTCTCTGTCTCTCTCCCTCTCCATCTCCCTCTTCCTCTCGATTTCTGGCTGTCTCTATCCAGTAAATAAAGATAATAAAAAATTAAAATTTTTTTATCAGTGCTCTGGTTTATGGTGATGCTGGAGACCTTTGTGTAATCACTATGCTGTCTCACTAGCCCACCAAGTTTTTTTCTTTTTTAATGGACTATTGATATACAGGAGAATATTGGATGACAGGCAAAAAGATGAGAACATAGTGTATGACTCCACTGGAGTATAATACAGGAATAGGCAAAAAGTAATCTAAGGTGGTACAAAGGGGATCATGTAGGTAGGCATCAAACAGAAAGGAACAGAAGGACACTTTGTGGTTGATGGAATGTTCTACATCCTGACAGGCAGGCTGGTTATATAGGTACATACACTTTTCCTTTTATTTATTTTTTCATTATAGGGGATTAGTGGTTTACAGTTGATAGTAAATACAGTAGTTTGTACATGTGTAATACTCTCAGTTTTCCATATAACAATTCAACCCCCTCTAGATTCTTCTCTGCCATCATGTTCCAGGACTTGAACCCTCCTCCCCACCCCAGAGTCTTTTACTTTGGTGCAGTACATCAAACCCCTTCATACATACACTTTTCGACATCTATTATGTTATACACTTAAAATTTCTGCATTTCAGTATATTAAAATATTAATTAAATAAGAGTAGCAGAGATGAGGCCAAATAGTAAGAATCAATAATGTATTTACATGAGTAAAAGGTTGTGTGTGTGTTGTACTAATGTGATTGGATTTGGCTACATAAGCAACAGGGAGTTTTTGACAGGCAATGGATAGTACCATACTCTTAGTATTTTGGAAGGGTTGCTGAGATTTCATAAATTACACAGTTATCGCCCTTCCTTCCTTCCTCTTTCTCTCTTTCTTTCCCCCTTCTTTCCTTCCTTCCTTCCTTCCTTCCTTCCTTCCTTCCTTCCTTCCTTCCTTCCTTCCTTCCTTTCTCTCTTTTTCTTTTACCAGAGCACTGCTCACAGCACTGGATTGTGGTGGTGCGGGGGACTGAAGTTGGGACATTGGTGCTTCAGGCATGAAAGTCCATTTGCATAACTATTATGCTATCTTTCCCACCTGTGTTATCTGTGTTATTGCTTCTAATATGCATTTTATGTCAATATTGTCAGTAGAAGTGTTAGAGCTCCTTTGCTATTAAGCATACATGCATGTTTTTCCTCTCACTCAGTCCCAAGAGATCCCTCTTATTTTGTGTAATTTTGTTTTATAGCAACTTAAAAATGGGCTCAAGTTCCAGTGCGAGGTTGGGGTGCAACTGTCATGTCTCTATGGCCACCAGGTTCCAGATGCTAGCAAGATGCCAACTAGACTTCCCTGGACAGACAATCCCACAGATGTGTCCTGGAGCTCTGATTCCCCAGAGCCCCACCCCACTAGGGAGAGAGAGAGAGGCAGGCTGGGAATATGGATCAACCTGTCGACTCCCATGTTCAGCAGAGAAGCAATTGCAGAGGCCAGACCTTCCACCTTCTGCACCCCACGGTGGCCATGGGCCCATATTCCCAGAGAATTAATTAAAGAGTGGGAAGGCTATCAGGAGATGGGATGGGATACAGAGTTCTGGTACTATACTCAATGCATTTTTTTCTTCTTTTTTAAAATTTTTTATTTATAAAAAGGAAACATTGACAAAACCATAGGATAAGAGGGGTACAACTCCACACAATTCCCACCACCAGAACTTTGCATCCCATCCCATCTTCTGATAGCCTTCCCACTCTTTAATTAACCCTCTGGGACTTATGATATCTCAGCAACTTTTCCAAAATACTAAGAGTATGGTACTATCCATTACCTGTCAAAAGCTCCCTATTGAAGGATAGACTGTAGACTTCAGAATTAAAAAATGTTTTGGGAGGGGCTGGGCAGTGGTGCATCTGGTTGAGTGTACATGTTAGCATGTGCAAGAAGCTGGGTTTGAGCCCCCGCTCCCTACCTGCAGAGGCAATGCTTCACAAGCAGTGAAGCAGTTCTGCAAGTGTCTATCTTTCTCTCTTCCTCTCTATTTCTTCTTCCCCTTTTAGTTTCTCTCTGTTCTATCAAATAGAATAGAAAAGGGATGGGGAAAATGACTTTTTGGTGCAATGGAGTCCTACACTGAACCCCAGCAATATAACACTGACAAAAAAAAAAAAAAAGACTTCGGTTTCAGAGACAGTTCTGGTTGCAATTAAAAAATCTTAGGGGGCAAAGAGAGCAACATTAAAAATATGAAGATTTGGGTCAGAGAGATAGTGTAATGGTTATGCAGAGGACTTTCATGCCTGAGGCTTTTAAATTCCAGGCTCAGTCCTAGAAAGCCAAGGCAGAGCAGTGCTCTAGTAAGAAAAGAAAAAAAAAAAATAAGGTAGATATTTTATATAAAAATTAAAGGAATACAGATCTGTGGTAAACTCTGTCCTGTACTTCCCACTTGGGTGTCTGCTCCCCCATGTGTTACTCCACTCCATTATCTTTCCCAGTTCTCTTCTTATTGGCACTGAGTTTGTGAATATGATGCTGCTTGTAGCCGTTGTCACAAAGTCTCTCTGAGAGGGTATTTTACTTTTGTTAGTGTGGCCTCTTTCACTTGTTGAGAACCCAAATTGGGAATAAAGATATGAGGGAAGTGGAGCCAAGTGGTGGTGCATCTGGTTAAGTCTACATATTACTATGCACAAGTACCCTGGTTCAATCCCCCAGTCCCTACTTACAAGGGAAAGGCTTCATGAGTAGTGAAGCAGGACTGCAAGTCTCTCTCTCCCTCTCTCTCTATCTATCTACCTATCTCCCACTCCCTCTCAATTTATCTGTGTTCTATCCAATTAAATAAATAAAGTTAAAAAGAAAAAAGACACGAGAGAAGTCACGGGCTCCGTATGGTTCACATTTTGGTTAGGCCTACTGTGTTTTATTAATATGGGACTGAATTGAAGTGGTTCTCTGGAATCACTCATTACCTACCCATTTTCTCCTCTTTTACTTCTGCAAAAATCAAACCCAGCAGGCCACCAGTCTGCAGTGAAGTAGCTGTCTCTATAGGGTTAAGCAAATGTTCTGGTTAAAATGAAACTATTACGTCTGCTCACTCGGCTGTATCACTTCAAAGAAAAGAAAAAACAAATAAAACCCAACTTCCTGTCATCGTCCAGCATTAAAGAATGACAAACTATAGTTGCTTTCCATTCTGGCTAGAAGTAAAACTACAGATGAAGAACATAATAGATCAAGAAACCAAACAAACTGAAGCAACTTCATCAGCAAAAGTCAATGAGTTACAGAGTGAAAACCTCCCACACCAACACTTCTCCACTTCAGATAAAAGTAAGAGGGGAGAGGCTGGGTGGTGGCTTACCTGGTTGAGCGCACATGTTGCAATGCTCAAGGACCCAAGTTTGAGCACCTGGTCCCCACCTGCAGGGGGAAAGCTTTGCAAGTGGTGAAGCAGGATTGTGACTGTCTCTTTCCCTCTCTATCTTTCCCTTCCTCTCGATTTCGGACTGTTTCTATCCAATAAATAAAGATAATAAAATTTTTTTTAAAAAAGAGAGGAAAAAAAGGAACGATCAGTCCAATTTCAATTTCATTTATACCTAAAATACTGAAATCTGCAAGTACTTTTCAGCAACGTGCAGAAAATAAAATTAAAAAAAAAACTGCTAAAATAATGGGATCATACTCATCATTTACTGTAGAAGCATTTCCTTTTCCTTTTAAAAAATAAGTTTCTTTTGGTACAGCCTTTTTGGAAGACTGTATAGAGTCTTTAAATAAATAAAAGATGGAATGGCCTTATGATCAGCAACACCAGTCTCAGGCATTTATATAAAAGAAAGCCAAACATTACTTTGAAGGGACATATGCTCCCCTATGCTCACAGATGCATTATTCACAACAGCCAGAGAGTGGAAGAAGCCTAAATGCTCATCAACAGACGGTTGGTGAAAGAAGTTGTGGGAAATTTATTCCATGCAATACTACTCTGCAATCAAAAAAAGGTGATATTATGTGTCCTTTGGGAGAAAACGAACGGAACTGGAGGTGATTATGTTTAACAAATTAAGTAAAGAGATGAAAGACAACTACCAGATGATTTCACATGTATGTGAGATCTAGAGAACTGATGCACCTGAGCTTTCAAAACACACACACACACACACACACACACACACACACACACAAACACACACACAATTTCTAAGACTTGTGAGACTTTGGTGGTTGTCTTTGGGAGGTGGGAGAGTGTGGACACAGAACTTTGGTGGTGTATATGGTGTGGAACTGTACAGTGTCATCTTTAAAATGTTGCTATAAAATGAAAAAAAGTGAGTTTCTTGCCTTGCTCCCTGACAAAAGGCCTTGACATTAGAGGCCAATATGAGAAGCCTTCAGGTGCCCTGAAATAGGCACCATCACACTACCTCAACTTTCTCTGTCTTTGGGCAGGACTAATGGACCCACATACTCTCTTATTCATTATGTACTCCCTAGTTCATTCAGTGTTTATTGATGTCTATGAAGATACTTAAAGGAACATCACAAAAATCATTATGGAAGCTTTTGTGATTGATGTTCCCCCACCCCCAACATTTGATCGATTTAATTTGTACAGTGTAGACACGCACCCTTTCACAACCCTAATCCCACCTACTTGGGACAAGGGTAGCAGCTTTATTTAAGAAGACAACCATGTTCTGATCCCTGTTTTTCTAAGATAGAAGAACAAACGTTGAAACTATTTGATGGCAATTATATTAACCAGATCATCAAACATCATGGGCAGATTACACCTTCCATCCTCAGCGTCTTTACATATAGAAGAAAGAGTTGAGAGTAATTGAGATTTTTTCCATAAGGTTGTATTGTCCATGGACTCAGAACTACTCAGTACTTTTAAATTTTTTATTTATTTATTTTTGTTTTTACTTTTATTAATGAGAACATTGCTCACTTCTTGCTTAAGATAGTGCCAGAAATCAAACCTGGAACCTCAGAGCCCTCAGACATGAAAGCCATTTTCATAACCATTATGCTATCTCTTCTGCTAATTCAATGTACAAAAAAACAAAACAAAAAACACCTCACTTTTCTAAGCTTGACCCAAGCTACAGAATCAGAATCTCTACAATTCATGTTCCTAAGTCTACCTGTAAGAAGACAATGGAGGAAGAGTTTGATTTGCTATAAACCATTTAACTAATGCTCTCCCAGTTTCTTTTCAGACTTGAAAGTCATGAGGTCAGAACAAGTAAGTGGTTTGCCCTGTAACAGAGACAGTAGCAGAAAGGATAAAATTTTTTTTAATTAAAATTTTTTAAATATTTATTTATTTCTTCCCTTTCGTTGCCCTTGTTGTTTTATTGTTGTAGTTATTATTGTTGTTACTGATGTTGTCGTTGTTGGGTAGGACAGGGAGAAATGGAGAGAGAAGGAGAAGACAGAGAGGGGGAGAGAAAGATAGACACTTGCAGACCTGCTTCACCACCTACGAAGTGACTCCCCTGGAGGTAGGGAGCCGGGGGCTTGAACCAGGATCCTTACACCGGTCCTTGCGCTTTGCGCCACCTGTGCTTAACCCGCTGAGCTACTGCCTGACTCCCTAAGGTGTGTTTTTTTTTTTTTTTAAATCAAGATGAAGTATGTTGAGATAGAGAAATAATTTGGAAAATGAGAACTTTATAAATTATATAACTAAGTGTGAATAGAACAAGTATACAGAAAATAGCGTGATATTTACTTGTTAAAAGAGCAAACACCAGGCACAATTTCCCATCTTTGATCTGTGGCCTTATATATGTCAGAGCTTAGAAGTGCTCTGATCTCTTTCTCTTAAAAATAAATTAACATTCCCACAGACACTCCAAAGCTAACCTTAGCAAAGCAAGGACTACAAAAGCTGAATAAGGGAAAGGGACTGGCATGCTTTAATGATGAATCTTTAGTCACTATCAGGCCACCCCATCAGCTGGGGAGTCCTGGGATTCCCACACAAACATGATGAGCCTAGACCTCAAATAGATCCCTTTCTCCATTATCATTGTCATTTCCATCGGGAACAACATAATGGACCCCTTTGGGGGCCCCCATAGGACCTTGCCCTCAATGTGGATCAACAATGGTAGAGAATATTCTATCCTCTGAAGGGGGGTTGGATAACATACTCTTATCTACCACCTGAAGAAGATGGGTCCTGAAATTGGTGCAACTTAGAATGTTCCTACTGATGACCACAGAATGCAAGTTTGGACCTACAGGGATGTAGAGGTTACATAGGCTGAATGTGGGCCCCCAATCAAATCGATGGGGTTTACAGTCAACAACATTTATACACTTTCCCCATATTTGGGAGCTACTCTCTTCTCTGATCCAGCTTTCTAACCCTTTTTCCAGCCATGACATCATCTCCCCAGACAATAATCTGGGTCCACCTGCATATCAGATGTCAGGCTCAGGCAAAAACTAGTAAAGTCATGGGCCCTTTGGAATATACCTAAAATAAACCTACTAGCTATTTCCAAAACGGAGAACCCAAACCTTCATCTGCAATATTCTAGCCTTTAAGTTCATGATTAATCAACAATTTGTATGGTTTTATATGTTAACTCTTTTTCAGCCACCAGGTTCCAGATGCTACCATGATGTCAAACAGACTTCTCTGGACATATGACCCCACCAATGTGTCCTGGAGCTCTCATTCTCCAGAAACCCACCCCACTAGGAAAAGAGAGAGGCAGGCTGGGAGTATGAATGGACCTGTCAATGCCCATGTTCAGTGGGGAAACAATTACAGAAGCCAGACCTTCCACCTTCTGCACCCCATCTGAGCCTTGGTCCATACTCTCAGTGGGTTAAAGAATAGGAAAGATATCAGGGGGAGGGGATGGGAAATGGAGCGCTGGTGGTGGGAATTGTACCCCTCTTATCCTATGGTCTTGTCAGTGTTTCCATTTTTTAAAGGACAAAAAAGAGCAAGTATGACATATTTAAAATGAATACTTCTATGTTTTGTAACAGAAAAATCTACTAGATTAACCATCTTCAAAATGTAGTTGATAAATTAAGCTATAATTAGAAAGGGAATAAGGGAACAAATTCCAGATGTCTCTATTGTATGTAGCAGCATAGTGACACTTTTGGCCCTTCAACTTAAGTTAGAGATGACAAGTGCTTACCACAAAATGAAGTAAATATTTTTGGTATTATGCCTTTAATCCTCATTCTGGTTGTGGATTATTCTTTATTGGTGATAGAAAGAAAACAAACTGAAGAATCTTTGCATAACTAGAGAAACATAACATTTTGATTTACAGTTAACAGTGATTGTTTGGAAACTGTCATTTATTCAGCTGTTTTGAGAGAGCCACTGAAATAAAAAGCATATTCCTGGGTGAGAAAAAAAAATCACAAAAAAGGAAAATATTTTAAAACCCAATAAATCCTCTCCTCTCACTATGTGAATCAATCTCTCAAGGCAGGAAATGGCCATCTATACTCACTGGAATTTTTGATGTCTCCCAGGAATACAGTTAATTATTGAAGAAGCCATTTAATGGGTTAGCTGATTTCCTCAAAACAGACAGTGAATTTATTTTTTCCACATGAACATGGTAGGGCATAATTATTTTCTCTCTTTGACCTAGAAAGAATATTTTGAAAATGTATGTCCTCTTCCATGTTTCTGTGTGATGACCATTTAGAAGGATCTACCATTATTAAATTTGCAAACTCATCTTTTTGAGTTCCAAGTGTATCATGACAAATTGTAAAATTTATGTAAGTATTGCCTACTTACAATTCAGTGAGCATTGCAGGGTTTTTTTATAGTAATAATAAACTAATAATAATTATATAGTAATAATTAACTTTTATTACAGTAAAAATAATATTAACTTTTGAATTTTTTTTTTTTACCAGAGCACAGCTCAACTCTGGTTTATGCAGAGCAGGGGATTGAACTGGGGACTATGGAACCTGAGGCATGAGAGTCTCTGCATAACCATTATGCAAACCACCCCTGCCCAATAATATTAATTTTTGGAATGTATTCTGTGGTATTTAGTAAATACAAACAAGTCTTCACTTAATGTCAAAAGGTTATTAGAAACTATGGATATAGGGTGGTCCAGGATGTAGCACAGTGACTAAGGAACTAGACTTTCAAGCATGAGGTCCTGAGTTCAATCCCCAGCAGCAAATGTACCAGAGTGATGTCTGGTTCTTTCTCTTTCTCCTGCTATTGTTCTCATTAATAAAATAAAATCTTAAAAAAGAAAGAAAGAAACTATGAATTTAGGTGAATGACATGCAGCAAAACCAAATAATCAGTTTTGCTTAACTCATGATATAGATTAGTTGTTCTGGTCATTACAAGCATTACCAAACTTCCAAACTTCTAAACAAAGACCAAAAGTACTTTCTTTTTATTGCCACCAGGGTTACTGCTTGGGCTGAGTGCCTACACAACAGATCCACAGCACCCCAGAAGCATTTTTTTCACTTTTTTTTTTTTTTTTTTTTAGATAGAGGCAGAGGGAAAGTAGGGGCTGGGGAGATAGCATAATGGTTTGCAAAGAGACTCTAATGTTTGAGGCTCCAAAGTATCAGGTCCAGTCCCATTCCCTGTAGCACCATAAGCCATAAGCTGAACATTGCTCTGGAAAAGGGAGAGAGAGAGAGAGAGAGAGAGAGAGAGAGAGGCGCCTACAGTATTGCTTCATCACTTACGAAGTTTCTCTACCACATGCACCACTGCCCAGCTTCCCAAATTATTTCTGGTGTTAAACAATAATTTGGGTTCATTCATCATTTTACAACCAGTTTACTCCATTGCAGGATTTTTGGTTGATAGGAGGTTTTCCAGCAGTTCAGAGTGCAAAGGCAAGAAGCAACCCTGAACGGGAAGCCTTTATATCAGAGGATGAACTCACACACCACATTCTGTTTCACTGTGACTACTGAGACCCTCCAATGGCCCTAATTTGTAAATATTTTGGATGTGCAAGGAGACACTCAAAGAAAATTCATGGAAGGCTGGGGAACATAGCCTAACAGTTGTAAAAAGACTTTCATGACTGAGGCTCCAAAGTTCAATGCCCTGTACCAACATAAATCAGAGATGAGCAGTACTCTGGCAAAAAAAAAAAAAAAAAAGAGTGGTCTGGGAGGTGGTGCAATGGATAAAGTGTTAGACTCCCAAGCATGAGGTCCTGAGTTCAATCTCTGGCAGCACATGTGCCAGAGTGATGTCTGGTTCTTTCTTTCCTCCTATCCTTCTCATTAATAAATAAAAATATATATATATTTTGAAGAAGTGGAAGAAGAAGAAGAAGAAGAAGAAGAAGAAGAAGAAGAAGAAGAAGAAGAAGAAGAAGAAGAGGAAGAAGAAGAAGAAGAAGGGGAAGGGAAAGAAGAAAAAGGGGAAGGAGAAGGAGGAGGAGGAAGAAGAGGAGGAGAAAGGGAGCACACAAGCTAGATAATTAGCTTTTTCCAGGTCATCCTATGGCCAATAGAATCAAAACAGTCTAAATATCAAGTTGTTCCTGGTTAGCAACTTTGTTTCAGACATACTCTAGTATCTTTTTAATGGTTTCTTTCACATTCCAAGAAATAGTAACAGAAATTGAGAGAAACTAAAATACTATGTCTTAGATGTCCTTCACAAATATCCCAGTATGACTGCATGTTGCACCATAAACCCTTGTGAATGAATGTAATTGCAATAATGTGAAACTTACTAAAGTCATCACCAACTGATGCTGAGAGCTTGGCTGTCTAGGTTGTTTTTCCAAATTTGTAAGAAGGAGATTTACTTTTCCTGAGATAACTTTTTAAAGTAATATGCTATTTGAAGATATTTTCCTTAATTCTGAAAAATGTGAAATATAATCCCCAAGAACAACTGTAGACTTTAAAAAACATATTTTCCAAACCTGAATGCACAAACTTATGGGAGTGTATAATTAAAGGGATATGAAGGAAGAATCTTTGAAACTGGAACTGCCCCAGAAAATCTTGACCATGGCACCCATGTAGCATTTCTCACTTTTAAAAAAAGTAGGATGTGATGCCTAAATGTTGACAGTGCACCGAAATGAATTTAACCTGGTTATAGTAAAATCAGAAAATGTTCTTTGTGTATGCAACAAAATTGTCAAGCATACAATGTCTTATGGTGTCTTTTGAGTACACTAATGTGTACTCTATTGCCTTGAGAAACTTCTAAGAAGGACAGGATGTAGCAGGTTCATATTTGCTTCTTAGAAAGAATCATAATATGCATTCTCTGCTTTCAGGTCCTTTCTATTTGCTCACAAAGATTCTGCTTCATTCAGAATAATTTCACAGTTAAGAAATTAGAAAGGATGTATCTATAAGCTGTTTGCTGCCGCTTATGGGATAACTACTCTTCTTGCCCCAACAGGTAGAGTTTTTTTTTTTTTTTTTCAAGTACTTCTTGATAGTCATATGCACAAACCTTTAAATTTTTACAAATGTCAGAGAGAAAAAATGTTAGGGACAAAATGGGTAAGAACATTACCTCCCAAATCTATTACATGCCTCTTTTCTTTTCTTTCTTTCTTTCTTTTTTTTTTTTTTTGTTTACTTTTATGCTTATTGCCACCATGGTTATCACTGGGGCTCAGTGCCAGTACTATGAACCCACTGCTCCCAGTGGCCTTTTTTCCCCTTTTCTTTCTATTTTATTTTGATAGGACAGAGAGAAATTGAGAGGGGAGGTAGAGATAGAGTAAGAGGGGAGAAAGATAGACACATGCAGACCTCCTTCACTACTCATGAAGCATCCCCCCCACCCCATCCCCCCGCAGGTTGGGTGGGGTAGCTCAAACCCTGGTCCTTGTGAATGGTAATGTGTGCACTTAACTAGGTGCACTGCTGCATGGTCCCCCTCCCCCCCCTTTTTTTTTTATTTAAGAAAGGATTAATCAACAAAACCATAGCATAGGAGGGTTACATCTCCACACAATTCCCACCACCCAATCTCCATAACCCACCCCCTCCCCTGATAGCCTTCCCATTCTCTATCCCCCTGGGAGCATGGACCCAGGGTCATTGTGGGTTGCAGAAGGTGGAAGGTCTGGCTTCTGTAATTGCTTCCCCGCTGAACATGGGTGTTGGTCGGTCCATACTCCTAGTCTGCCTCTCTCTTTCCCTAGTAGGGTGTGTCTCTGGGGAAGCTGAGCTCCAGGACATATTGGTGGGGTCTTCAATCCAGGGAAGCCTGGCCAGCATCCTGATGACATCTGGAACCTGGTGACTGAAAAGAGAATTAACATACAAAGCCAAACAAATTGTTGAGCAATCATGGACCCAAAGCTTGGAATAGTGGAGAGGAAGTGTTAGGGAGGTACTCACTGCAAACTCTAGTGTACTTCTGCTTTCAGGTATATATTCTGCAGTAGTTTATGGATACGTGTGAACATAAGCTCTCTCTCACAGAAACTGGTGTATATCTAGGTTTTGGGACTTTGTTAGAAAGTGAACCACCTGAGATGAAATTAGAGTATACTATGAAAGGAAAGGTCTCACCCGAGTAATGAAGCTGAAGGGTTGTCATTCTACACATGAAGTCTCTGGACACAGTCTGAGGTGAAGCATGTTGAGGTGGCCATCATTGCGTTGATTAGGTTGTGATCGGCAGATGCAATATTATTTGATATGGATTGGGAGAGGCATTTAATGACTTCTTCCTACTCTTTATTTTCCATTCAGCTGAAGGAAAATAAAATTTATTTTTTATTATACATATATTAAATTTTTATTGGTGGTTCAATATTAATTTTCAAAATTACATATCAACAGGGGTAGAATTCCACACCATTCCCACCACCAGAGTTCTGAATCCCAAGTCCCTCCATTGAAAAACCACCGTCATTCTCTCAAGGTTGCAGACATGGGTTAACTATATTTTTAAAGTTTTTAAAGATGTTTTAATTAGTTTTATTTATTGGATAGTGTTGGTATGCTTCTGGATTCTGCTTGTGAAGCCTTCTGTTTTTATCATCACATTGGGTTCACTTGTGTTGCTTGCTATGTGTTCCCTTTGCATGTCCACTGTTGGGTGGGCACCCCCACTGCCTCCGGGATATTGGTTTGGTCTCCCCCCCCCCCCACCGTACCCCCACCTCCCGCCGCCTCTGGGACATTTGGTTTAGTCCTAGCTGGTTCGTGCTTCTTTCTTCTCCCCGCCCCCTATTGTAGTATTTCCTTTGTTCCTGACTCTTCCACCGGAGGAGAGAGAGGCAGGACAGAATTGGGTTGTGATTAGATTAGATTAGATTAGATTAGATTAGATTAGTTTGTTGAACCACATCCCCATTCGTGAATAAAGATTGAACTGCGTTCTCAGCTCAGCCATGAGTCTCTGGTCGTCTCTGTCTCCTGCCCGCGAAGCCAGCCCGGCAAAAACGACAGGATAGAGACAGCCAGAAACTGAGAGTGAATGGGGAAGACAGAGAAGGAGAGAGACACCTGGAGCACTATCTCACTATTCACAAAGCTTTCCCCCTGTAGGTGAGGACTGGGAGCTTGAACATTGTAACATGTACATTCAACCCAGTGTACCACCACCCTGAAAATAAAATTTCTATCTAAAATGGAGTTTCTGGAGAGTGTAGAGAGGAAGGGTAGAACATCACAAAGAATGCTAAGTGACCAAGGAGGACATTAATTGTTAATTATAACTCACAGAATGTTCCAATAGCTTATAGTTACAAAATGGGGAGCTTCCCTCAGCATGAATGGCATCTGTTGCTTTCACAAAGGTTTGATTTACTTGCTTTGTGTACGAATGTTTCAATTCGGTAGGTTATAGGAACTCTCTTTGCATGTCATCATCCCCCACTCATGATGCATCAGAAAAAGGCTTTGCTTTGGAGGAGAGTATTCCTTCTTTTGGTCTGCTCAGTTTGGGGAAGGGAACTATCTTCATTTTTGAGATCTATTCATAATTGTCTTCTTGAACTTGTACACAGTGGTTAAATTCTGCTTTCCTAAGAAAGAAAAAAAATTAACACTTTCACAGTTGCCTAATCTTTCTAATCCTTTCTTTTTGCTCTTAAGAGTGAAACAGCTGTTGCTGAAGTTTGCATACTTAAAGCTAGGAATAGCAGCTTATTCAAATATCCCCTTTTACTTAGAAAGTGATTTTGACTTGTGAAATGATTATACCCTGTTGTGGACGTCTGTGTAAATATTGTTATGCTTATGGCTTTAATACCAGTTTTTTTATTAACACAATTATCAGATAGAAAAATGTTGAGTTAGGTTATCATTTAAGCAGCTACCTCTGGCTGCTGTATGCATTGTGCGTCATGGAGAATGGAAGCAAAGATGTCAGTGAAGAGATGGCAAGGCCTGGGAGAAAGCATAGTGGTAGACTTCCAAGCATGAGGTCCTGAGTCAGAGCCCTGGCAGTGCATATCCCAGAGAAACACTCTAGTGTTCCCCCTCTCTGTGTGTCTATTTCTCTCTCATTAATAAATAATTCTTTTAAAAAGATGATATTGCAGAACTCTAATAAGAGAGAGATGTGTTTACAATGATGGCAGGTGAAGGTAGATGTGTGTGTGTGGGGGGTGGAATTTAACAATTATGATGAGCATGACCTGCCAAATGATTAAGATGATATTGTTCCGAAACAGAAATAAAAGCAGTCTTTAAGTACTTTGCTCTTCTAATTCTAAAATTCTGTCATTTAGGAATTGATTCATGATCTGTAAAATAGTTCACTTGGACAGTGTGCTGCGTTGTCATGTGGGAAACCCAAGTTTCAGCCTGGATCCCACCACATTGAAGGAAACATCAGTTCTGTGGTCTTTCCCTTTCTCTCTCTCCCCCTCTTCCTTCTCTGCATCTATCTAAAAAAAAGAAACTTTATTACAAGGCTGCCTTTTTATTTTTTCCCCTAATGCCTTTTTATCATTCTCATCTCCCATCCTGATCATGTAGGATTTTTTTTTCTTTTTAATTCAGAAGAAATTTTATTTCCTGGTGTACTGGTTATCCAATGCTGTGCAACAAATTGGTCCCAAACTTAGCAGTTTAAAATAACAAATAAGAGCTATTTCACATAGAATCAGGAATTCTGGAAGAACTTAACTAGAGCATCTCAAACTATTATACGACTGTTGGCAGAAGGTTTTAGCTCTTTGCCATACATATTGGCTTATCTAAGAAGTCTGTCCATGGCATACGTGATTTTCAAATTGTGGCCCCCCAAAGAACAGGACTAGCTTAGAGGGTGACCCTGATATTAATTCAGAAGGCCAGATGGCTTGATGGCCTTAAGATTCACATCCACGCTTGTTCCTGCTTTCTTTTGCCTTAAGGATAAACAGTAAGTACCTACTTAAGGTCTGTCCTGTTTATTCCAAAACCCACCTCTCCAGCCCACCCTATCTGTGTAAATACTCCCCGAAACAAAGAAACTGGGAGTTCTGTTTGAGCAGTGCTCTAGTCCTCCTTGCATTTCTTTTTTGAGCTGCAATTAAGCAGATTTCCTGTTATGCAAAAGTTGGTGTGACAGAGTTTGGCTTTCCGTGGCAGTGGGCATACCTATTTGGCTTTAGTTTCCTCCAGACTGACTCATCTGAAAGTGTCAGCAAGTTACCATATTAAGAGGCATGCCCCAATCTTCCTTTTCTTTTCTTTCTTTCTTTCTTTCTTTCTTTCTTTCTTTCTTTCTTTCTTTCTTTCTTTCTTCCTTTCTTCCTTTCTTTCTTTCTTTCTCTCTCTCTCTCTCTCTTTCTTTCTTTCTTTCTTTATTTCTTTTTCCTTTTTCTAAATCTTTGTTTATTGGATAGAAACAGCCAGAAATTGGGAGGAAAGGGGATGATGGAGAGGGAGAAAGACACCTGCAGCACTGCTTGACCACTCTTAAGGCTTTTCCCCTGCAGGTGGGGACCAGGGGCTCAAACCCTGGTCCTTGCACTTTATAACATGTGCGCTCAACCAGGTGCGGCACCACCGGCCCCACCCCAATCTTTCTTAAAACTTAATTGCAGGGGTAGGAGAGATAGCATGACGGTTATGCAAAGAGACTCTTGTGCCTGAGGTTTCAAAGTCCCAGGTTCAATCCCCCCACACCGTCATAAACTAGAGCTGAGCAGTGCCCTGGGGGGGTGGGGTGGGGGGTGGAGAAGACACTTAACTGCAGAACTGACACCCAGCACCTAAAAAATTTGCGGAGGGGCTGGGTGGTGGCTCACCTGATTGACTGCACATGTTACTATGTGCAAGCACCTGGATTGGGATGCATTGGATCAACCTTCTCGTGGTGTATTCCATGAGTACCCATTCATTGGGGAAACATATGGGATGCATTGGCTCGACCTTCTCGTGGTGCATCTCGTGGTGCATCCCATTTATTGGGGAAACTGACGATCCTTCCTAGCCGACTGAATCCACATGGATCCCAGTCACTTTCAAAACCAGCAACAAGCAGACATCAGGCTCAACCTGACGCTGTTGACTGGCTACGGAAGAAGGGCAAACGCTAGAAGAAGAAGGGGAAACTGACGATCCTTCCTAGCCGACTGAATCCACATGGATCCCAGTCACTTTCAAAGCCAGCAATAAGCAGCTCCTGACAGCTTTCAACCTGATGCTGTTGACTGGCTACGGAAGAAGGGCAAACGCTAGAAGAAGAAGAAGCACCTGGATTCAAGCTCCCAGCCCCCACCTGCAGGGGGTGGGTAAGACTCACAAGTGGTGAAGCAGTGCAGCAGGTGTCCCTCTGTTGCCCTTCCCTCCCCCCTTTGATTTCTGGCTATCTTTAGCCAATAAATAAAGATAGTAATAATAGTAAAAGAATTAGTGGACATCTCTATAAAGTCACCAGACTTGACCAATTATTTTTTGACCAAGTATTTATACAGCTAGTCATCAGTGGCTTACTTATCTATAAACCTCTCAGAGTCAGCTCTCTGAGGAGCTGGTACTGGAGTGATATACAAGAACAGAAATTCAGTCATGGAAACTGGCAGCATAGTTTATATTATACTAGATTTTTTTTTTTGGCTATATACTTTTACTTTATTGTACACCTCATAGTACTTTTTTCTTCAGTTTTCATTGTAGTACAATATACAGTACACTACTGAGTAAACAGTAAAGATATTAGAAATGATTCAAAGGTACTGTTAAACTATCTCAAGATAGCTGACAAATCCACCACAAATAGTAATAACACTTGTATGGGGAAGATTCTCATTTACTGACAAATTCATTTATCAATAGTGTTTCAGGGACAGAATGCAGTCACTACCTGAAGACTACCTGTATTTATCAGTCTGTGATGAGTTCGGATACACTACCATAATGTAACCAGACTTCTAGGATAAGAAGGAAAAACATTTCAAAAAAGAAAGAAAGAAAAGAAAAGAAAGAGATGTGGGTAATGCTTTGGACTCTCAAGTATATAGTCCTGAGACTGATCCCCAGTGTCACATGGGCCAGAGTGGAGTTCTGGTTCCTTCTTTCTCCCGTGTTTCCTAATGATTAAATAAATAAATAAAAAGTTTCAAGGACACGGAGAAAACATTATGGCTATGCAAACTACATTCATGGTGTTGGGTGTATTGGACAACCACATACAGAAAAATGGAGCTAGACCTCACCATGCACCAAAATTAACTCAAAATAAATAAAAGATACAGATATTAGACCTGAAACTATAAAATACATAGAAGATATATTAGTGAAACATTCAGGACTTTAAGATTAAAGACATATTTGGAGACTCCACCCCATGGACAAGGGAAACAAAACCAAAAATGAAAAAATATGGGGTTTTATCAAATTAAAAAGTTTCTACACATCAAAAGAAAATTCCATAAGGATAAATAGGAAACCCAGCAAGTGGGAAAGGTTATTTGCACACTTCAGACAAGTGGTGGTTGATATCAAATATCTATTTAAAAAACTAAAAAAAAAAAAAAAAAAAACCTCATATAGTTCACCAAAAAGAAAAAGAACAGCCCAATAAAAAAGTAGGCAGAAAATATGAAGAAGAGATACACATGGCCCACAGACATAAATGTTCCAGTTCACTCATCATTAGAGAAATACAAATTAAAACCACACTGAGATTCTACCTCACACCTGTGAGAATGAGCTTCATTAAAGAGATAAATGTTGGAGAGGATGTGGAGAAAGAGGAACTCTATTACAATGCTGGAAGGAATGCAAATTGGTACAGCCATTATGGAGGACATAGTCTTTAAACAAATACAAGTGGAAATACCTTATGATCCATCAATTCCACTATTGGGTACATACCCAAAAGATATAATAACAATGATCCATGTTCACAGCAGCTTTATTTACAACAAAAACTTGGAAACAACAAAAAATGCCTTTCAACAGATGACTGGATAAAAAAAGTTATGAGGCATATACCCCATGGAGTATATATAAATCTATATCCCATCATTAAAAAGATAATATTGTGTCCTCTGAGATAAAGTGAGTGAAATAATAAAGTCAACTTCTAAGACTATGGGAGAACTATAGTGGTTATCTATGGGGGTAGGCATGGAGACAGAGACCCTTGGTGATGGGAGTGGTGAAAAAAATACTATACTGTAAACCATTACTCAATGAAGCTCTAAAGTTAAAAATAAATCAACAGGCCAATAGGAATGGCAGTCCTGCAAAAAAAAAAAAAAAATCTTAAAAGATAGATTATTTATGCTAAAAAATAAATATTTAAAATAAAGAAAAGGAGGAACAGAAGGAAAAGAAAGGATATCAACCTAACCTAGCATTAATTCTGGGTTTTAATCATGAATTTATTTTTATTAATTTACAATGGGCAATAAAATGGCAATTGCTATTCTTATCAATATCTTTTTTTTTCCAACAGGATTTACTAAGAAGTAGAAATACTACTGTTCATGAGATTTTTGTTTGTTCTGGGATTAGTAAAGTAAAGAGAATCAAAGGCCAGTTTAAGAATTTGTGATATTACATGTTATCCTAATACATTTTTAGATAAAGGCTTTGCTAAATCTTTTAGAAATAAGTTGACAGAAGCTTCATGTTTAACTTTGTTTTTAAGGAACTGTATTTCAATGTCATAAAATAAATTTACTTTATTTTTTTAATAAGGCACATGGAGATAAAAGTCCATCTTTTGTTTTTTTCTTAAATTGTGTTGAGTTTTTGTTTCATATTTTCCTTACCATCACTATTAATACTTCCTATTATCTGATTCTTGATCAGTTATTTTATTTTATTTTGCCTCCAGGTTTATTGCTGGGCCTTGGTGCCTGCACCAAGAATCCACTGCTCCTGGAGGCCATTTCCCCCACCCCCCCTTTTTTTTGTCCTTGTTGTTGTTGTTGGATAGGACAGAGAGAAATGGAGAGAGGAGGAGAAGACAGAGAAGGGGAAAGAAAGACATCTGCAGACCTGCTTCAATGCCATGTGCGCTTAACCCACTTAACCTTTGATCTGCTATTTTTTCTTCACTAAAGTGCCAGTTTATAGAATATTGTCAAGAAGATATAGTTTTACTATTTGACAACTATGTTCTGAGGATCTAAATAGGTGACTTAGGAACTGATTGTTTGTCCTGCATCTATAAAGTCCTAGTGCCATATATGAAGAACAGTGCTCTGCCCTTGATTTCTCTCAAAACAAACAAAAAGTAAACAAATGCCTAGGAAGTGGTGTAGTGGAGAAAAGTATTGGACTCTCCAAGCAAGAGTTCCTAAACTAAATCCCTGACATCCCAACATTTAAGAATGATGCTGTAGTCCTCTCTCTCCCTCTCCCCCCCCCCCCCCCCCGCTCTAGTAAAATAAAAAGAAACAACTTAAAAAATAATAATTTGGGTCTGGGAAGATAGCATAACAGTTATGCAAGACTCTCATGCCTGAGGCTCTGAGGTCCCAGGTTCAATCTCCAGCACCATCATAAGCCAGAACTGAACTGAGCAGTGCACTATTAAAAATAAAAAACAAAAAAGATTCACCCTCTCCCCAGAAAATAACTTGGGTCCACCTGCATTTTAGATGTCAGGCTCAGGCAAAAACTAGTAAAGTCACGGGCCCCTTGGCATATACCTAAAGCAGACCTACTAGCTTCTTCCAAAACGGAGACCCCCAAATCCTCATCTGCAACATTCTTGCCTTTAGGTCCAAGATTAGTCAAATTTTGTTCTGCTTTATATCTTAACTCTTCTTCAGCCACCAGGTTCCAGATGATATCATAATATCAACCTGACTTTCCTTGGCAGATGACCCCACCAATACATCCTGGAGCCTCACCTCCCCAGATGTCTGCCCCACTAGGGAAAGAGAGAGACAGGCTGGGAGTATGGATCGGCCTGCCAACACCCAGGTTCAGTGGGGAACCAATTACCGAAGCCAGACCTTCCACCTTCTGTATCCCATAATGATCCTGGGTTCATACTCCCAGAGGGATAGACAATAGGAAAGCTTTTGTGAGGGGAGGATAGGATACGGAGTTCTGGTGGTGGGAATTGTGTGGAGTTGTACCCCTCTTAACTTATGGTCTTGTCAATATTTCCATTTTATAAATAAAAATAATTAAAATTTTTTTAAAGTGAGAGCTGATCAGAGCAGTGCTCTGGTTTCTCTCTCTCAAAATAAATAATACTTTTAAAATAATAATATTATTTTTTTGCTCTGGAGGGGCAGCAAATATATATATGACAGACCTTCATCTGCCTTTGCATTGAGAGTCCATGAAACAACACTTCTAATGAAGTGATTGTTTATTTTCTTCTAGAATCCCTGCAGAAGTGGACATAAGCTGTCATAAGTCAACCAGTTCAATGACTGGATACTTCTAAGTTTTTAGAGATGTAGATTTTTTACTTTCTTGTTTTACCTTCTGAAGTTATGCCAACTTAAAAGTGTTTTAAGCATTTCTCTTTTCCTTGTTCTTCCACCACTTCCTACACACACCTCTAAGATACTTTTTTTTTTTTTACAAGAAATATTAAATTTCTGAGTATCAAAGTTTGATTTAGTATCTACTATTTCTATGGAAATAGGACAGTGTTGTTCTCTGGTGGGATAAAATGAATTTTACCCCAGAAAGGTCTTCAGAGTCATAAATAATAACTTATGACATAAACAAGGTCTTATCCTTTAAAAACGGCTCAAAGAATTCCCATTTAGAGATGTAGCTCTAAAGCAAATGCATATAGATATAGATATATTATGGAAGATACACTCTTTACTAACATTTATTATGGTGAATACAAGTGATAAGTGTCAAGTTATGCAGCTTGAAATATCACAGGATATCACTGTTCCATGTCATTTGTTTATGGAGGTTTGAATTTTTAGGAAGGCACTAGCTAGACACCCAGCAGTTTGGTGACTTACAGCTTATAGTTATCAGGCCAGAAAGGAAGGAGATGATGATGCCCAAGAGAGATCTTGGTAATACTGAACAGGGTAATTCCACTACTGGAGTGTCCATACGGTCCTTTTTTAATTGTTATCTTGAGTGATTACATTCAGAAGACATCAGCTAAAGAATGGATAAGTCCCCATGAAAACATTAGGGAACTTTCAAGGCTGTCCAAAAATTAATTTTCACAGGCTGACAGCTAAATTACAGGTTTGGGAGATCTGAAACTGAAAAGATCAGAAATGAGTCAGTTTTTTTTGCTTCGTTTGAGTGGGATGAACATCACATTTGAAATGGAGTAGGAGGTGATGGATCTACCAGGAATGAGAGTCTTTGGTGGAAAATGAATAGAATTGAAAAAATAATAAAATAAAATAAAATAAAACACAATACAAAATTATATTAGGCACCCAAAACACAAGATGAAACTCTAAAAATATATCTACTTGTTATAACTCGTTGATCTATCAAAAAGCATTATTCTAGCTACTTTACCTTTGGAAAATGCATTTTTAAAAAGATTTGCAGCATGTGTGTGAGTGAAGATGACTTACACACCTTTACAAATGTAGGCACTTAAGGCAGCTCTCCCCCCATCCCCCAACATCTGTCTCCTTTTCCTCTTTTTTTTTTTTTTAAGAATTTATTTATTAATTTATGAGAAAGATAAGAGGAGAGAAAGAACCAGACATCACTCTGGTACATGTGCTGCCAGGGATCGAACTCAGAACCTCATGGTTGAGAAGCCAATGCTTTATCCACTACATTACCTCCCAGACCACTCCTCTTCCTCTTTATTCCTCTTTGCCTACATAAAAAAGAAGTCACTTAACTGGCTTGAGAAGTGTCATAGTGGATAAATATCACTTAAACTTCTAAACATTTATAAAAGTTTTGAGTATCCTTTACCTCAAACCTCATTCACCTTTGCCTCCCTCCCTCCCTCCCTTCCTTCCTTCTTTCCTTCCTACATTCCTTTTCCTTTCTCCCTTCCTTCCTTCTTTCCTTCTTTCCTTCTTTCCTTCCTTCCTTCCTTCCTTCCTTCCTTCCTTCCTTCCTCCCTCCCTCCCTCCCTCCCTCCCTCCCTCCCTCCCTCCCTTCCTTCCTTCCTTCCTTCCTTCCTTCCTTCCTCCCTCCTGTTGGTATGCTTCTAAATTCTGCTTATAAGACCTTCTGTTTTGATCATCACATTAGGTTCACTTGTATTACTTACAATGTGGTCTATTTACATAATCACTGTTTTACCTGGGTCCCGCCCTGCCTGCAGGGTATTAGTTTAATCCCCACTGGTTAGATGGAAGCTTTCTATGTTCTGTTTGCACTCTTTTTTTCCTCTGCCCCCTCTCCTAGTCATTTCCTTTCCCTTGTCACTTCCGGTGAAGAGATGCATAAAACGCGATGTATCTGATTAATAAACAAGATACTGCTTCCCAGCTTAGCCATGAGTCCCTGGTCATCTGTCTCCCACCTGCGAAGCCAGCCAGCCAGTGTCACATACCAGTCCCTGTTTGGGCGCCATTATGCTGAGCTAGCTTCGCGGGCGGGAGACAGATGACCAGGGACTCATGGCTGAGTGGTACGCAGTTCAGTCTTTATTCATGTAGAATGCAGCGCAATCTAAGCTATCTCTAATCACAATCCTGTCCTTATATATCCTGAGGCGGAAATGTCAGGTCCAAAGAGGATGTACATAGGATAGGGGGTGGGGAGAAGGAAAAATTGTACAAAACAGTGAGGATTAAACCAATGCCCAGGAGGCAGGTCAGTGCTTAGTTAGCAGTGGTTGTGTAAATAGAATACAGTGTTAAGCAGGGGGGATTAAACCAATGAAACAAAAGGGGTCTTAGAAGCAGAATTTAGAAGCAGACTAACACCCTCCCTCCCTTGCTCTCTTCCTTCCTTCCTTTCTTCTTTCTGTCATTCCTTCCTTCCTGTCTTTCTCCCTCTCTTTTTCTTTCTTTTTAATCTTTCATTTTTTAAATAGAAAAAGAAATAAATTGAGAGGGAAGGAGAGGGAGAGAGAGAGAGAAACAGTGCTTTACCACTCTTTCCCCACTGCAAATGGGGACCAGGGCTTGAACTAAGGTCCTTGCACAGTTCTTCTTCTTCTTCTTCTAGCGTTTGCCCTTCTTCCGTAGCCAGTCAACAGTGTCAGGTTGAGCCTGATGTAAAGTTTCGAGACCTCCTTTGAATCTGGAGAGGTGGCAGTCATTGACTATGTGGGTCATAGTCTGTCTGTAGCTGCAGGGGCAGTTCGGGTCGTCTCTGGCTCCCCAGCGATGGAACATAGCAGCGCACCGGCCATGGCCTGTTCCATAGCGATTGAGGAGGGCCCAATCATAACGTGCTAGGTCAAAGCCGGGTTGACGCTTGCAGGGGTCTGTGATGAGGTGTTTGTTCTTTACCTCAGCTGACTGCCAACTCTGTTTCCAAGAGTCTGGAACAGAGAAGTTCAGTGTAGGCGTAGGGGACCAGATTGGGTGACAAGACGTCAAGCGTTGGACAGGGTGGGCGAAGATATCTGCCTATATTGGCAGGTCCGGTTGAGCGTAGACGTGGGAAATGAACTTAGATGATGCCACATCCCGACGGATATCTGGTGGGGCGATGTTGCTAAGAACTGGCAGCCATGGAACCGGGGTGGAACGGATGGTTCCAGAAATTATCCTCATGGAGGAATATAATTTGGAATCGACCAAGTGGACATGGGGGCTACGGAACCATACTGGGGCACAGTATTCTGCAGTGGAATAGCATAATGCCAGAGATGATGATCGTAGTGTGGAAGTGCTCGCGCCCCATGAGGAGCTGGCCAGTCTTGCAATGATGTTATTCCTCGCGCCCACCTTTGCTGCAGTTTTTATGAGATGTTCGTGAAATGACAGAGTGCGATCGAGAGTAACGCCAAGATAGACTGGCTGGGCTTCATGCTGGATTCTCATATTGCCAAGCTGCACATTAAGCTCACGCGAGGCCGAGGCATGGTGTAGATGAAAAACAGATGATACCGTTTTTGCAGTGCTAGGGATTAGTCGCCATTTTTTACAGTAATCAGATATCAGTATAATACATGTACTCCAGCACGTGCACCACCACATGGTCCCTTTTCTTCCTTATTCCTTCTTTATTTCTTCCTTTTAATTTTTAGATAGAAACAGAGAGGCAGAAAGGAAGAGAAGGAGTAAAAATGAAATCAGCACTGAAACTTCTTTTAATGTGGTGGGGGGACTGGGCTTGAACCTGGGTCATTTACATAATGCACTATCCAAATGAACTCACACTCCCTTTGTGACATCTTCCTAAAAGACAACGTTTCCAACACCACCTCTTAAAAAAAAAAAAAAAAAAAGCTTTCCCTTCTGTGCCTCAGGTCTTCATTAAGTGGTAATGTTTGCTTTCTCATCTGAACTTTTGTTTGTTCATAGTTGGAAAACTTGATCATATTTGCATTTCTAAGATTAGTCTAGGGACTGTAATCTAGTTGGGAATAAATAAAAGTTGGCTAAGTAAAAGACAAACCTAACAACAACAACAAAATGCCAGCAGGACTGATGCTAAATCACTAGCTGTTCTATTCACATTTCCAAGGCCTGTGACAAGATTTCCACAGAAAGCATCATTGGTCTTTGTGAGAACATGGCTGAACATGGCCATATAAATGTAAAATGAAAACAAATTACTCAGAGGGTAAATAGCATAATGGTTATGCAAACACACTCTCATGCCTGAGGCTCCAAAGTCCCAGGTTCAATCCCCTCGCACCACCATAAGCCACAGCTGAACAGTGCTCTGGTTAAAAAAAAAAAGAAAAGAAAAGAAAAAGAAAAAGAAAACAAATTACAAAACACAGGAATATACAGGTAGATAATATCAAACTTAGAAAGGTTCTTAAGTACAGCAGAAGCAAGACATAGATATTACAGATGTGATTAGAAGTGTCCTCATTTTAGGATTCAACTTCCGGAGACAGAGCTACGAGCAGCAGATCGCTTTCTCTCTCCCTCCTCTCCTCTCCTCTCCTCTCCTCTCCTCTCCTCTCCTCTCCTCTCCTCTCCTCTCCTCTCCTGGATCAACTAGGAATACCAAAGGAGACCACCCGGGACCGAAACAAGACAGGACTAAAATGACCACAGGAACCCAGTAAATCACCAGTGAGTACAAACACGCGTGGCTGGTGACAGAGAGGGGAGAGGAGCCTAAGGAGATATTAAGTGACTGCTAACAGTTCAGCAGTTTATCAGTTGAGACACCACCTCCAGTCTGCTCCACCAACAAGGGGACAGCTTAAGGGAGGAGAGGACTCCCCAGAGACTCACCAAGTGCAGCTCTGAGTCTCCATTGCTACTACCCTCAGAATCTGGAGCAGCAACAGGGAGGGACACCAGGGGACAGAGATCTAACCAGGAAACTCAGGAGAAGACCTATACCTCGGTGGCATAGCTGAGGGGCTGTGAAAGTCTCTTTGCATAACCACTGGATTATCTCTGCCACAACCTGCTTTATCTCTTGGTCAGGAGTCAGTGATTAAGCTGAAGCCTATTGATAGTTTAAAAGCCCTCAGGCTCCCATAGCCTACAGGGAAGAAAAAAAAAAGAGGCTTTTAAACCACTGAGCTCCAACTCAGAGATTTAAATACTATTGAAACAACTGTTAACTTCTGCCACTGTGAACCCTTTAATTAACTTACTTAGACACAAGTCAATCCAGGCAATATTGATCAATAATTTGAATAGTACTGATAAAGGGAACTCATAACATAATATATAGAATGGTTAAAACAACAAGAAAAAATATTGGAGAATCGACCAGGACAAGAGCCCAGCTAAAAGTCCTCCAGAGGGTGAAGCACAAAATAACCAGTTCAACATCCAAACATTAGCTAAGGAAATAATAACAGGAGTGAGTAAAGAATTTGAAAAATTTATAATCAGAAATGCAGGAACAACAAATGAGAATATGGAAGAAAATACTAGTTATCTCATGGTTATTAGAGAGCTGAAAGCTGAAATCACTGAGCTAAGAATGCAACTAGCTGAACAAGCTAAAACAGTATCAGAGCAGGGCAACAAAATAGATGAACTCCAGAAAACAGTAGAGGGCAGAGAGAATAGAATCTATGAGGCTGAAGACAGAATTAGCAAGATTGAGGATAAATTAGAGACAACGAAAAAAGAAGTAAGAGATCTCAAAAAGAGATTAATAGCTGCTGAAAACAACAACAGAGTCCTATGGGATGACTTCAAAAGAAACAATATATGCATTATTGGCATACCAGAGGAAGAAAGAGAAGGAGAGGAAGAAAGCATTTTCCAGGCCATAATAGCTGAAAATTTCACTAGTCTGGACAACATCAAAGACATAAAGATTCAAGAAGCCCAGAGGGTCCCAAACAGAACTAACCTAAACCTAAAGACACCAAGACATATCATACTTAGAATGGAAAGGAATAAGGATAAAGAAAGGATCCTCAAGGCTGCAAGAGAAAAACAAAGAGTCACCTACAAAGGAAAACCCATAAGATGAGCAGCAGACTTCTCCATACAAACACTACAGGCCAGAAGAGAATGGCAAGATATCTATCGAGTGATCAATGAGAAAGGCTTTCAGCCAAGAATACTATATCCTCCTAGACTGTCATTCAGACTAGATGGAAGCATCAAAACCTTCTCAAACAAGCAACAGTTGAAGGACTCAACTATCACCAAGCCTGCCCTGAAAGAAGTTCTGAAAGGCCTCCTATAAACAGTCAGACCACCACAAATAGGACATACATCAAAACACTCTAAAACTCTACAAGAATGGCATTAAAATATCCTCAGTCTTTGATATCAATAAATGTCAATGGCCTGAATTCACCTATTAAAAGACACAGAGTAGGAAGATGGATCAGAAAACACAACCCAACAATATGCTGTCTACAGGAAACCCACCTAACTCAACAAGACAAACCCAGCCTTAAAGTGAAAGGCTGGAAAACTATCATACAAGCCAATGGCCCACAAAAAAGGGCAGGAACAGCTATTCTTATATCTAACATGATAGACTTTAAAATAGATAAGATTTAAAAAGATAGGAATGGACACTACTTAATGCTCAGAGGATCAGTCAATCAAGAGGACTTAATAATTATTAACATCTATGCACCCAATGAGAAGCCATGTAAATATATCAAACTTCTACTGAAAGAGCTACAGCAATATATTAACAGTAACACAGTCATAGTAGGGGACTTCAACACCCCACTCTCTCAACTTGACAGATCATCCAGGCAGAAAATCAATAAAGACATAAGGGAGCTAAATGAGGGGATAGATAAACTAGAACTATTGGACATTTTCAGAGTCATTCATCCTAAGAAACTGGAATACACATTTTACTCAAATCCACATGGGTCATTCTCAAGGATAGACCATATGTTAGGCCACAAAGACAGCATCAGCAAATTCAAGAGCATTGCAATCATCCCAAGCATCTTCTCAGACCACAGTGGAATTAAACTAACAGTTAACAACCAACAAAAGATTAGTAATAGTCCCAAAATGTGGAAGCTCAACAGTACACTTCTTAACAACTTCTGGGTCAAAGAGGAAATCAAGGAAGAATTAAAAATGTTTCAAGAGTTTAATGAAAATGAAGACACAAGCTATCAAAATATTTGGGACACAGCTAAAGCAGTCCTAAGAGGCAAGTTCATAGCTATACAAGCACACATTAGGAAACAAGAAAAAGCACAAATAAACAGCCTGATTTCACATCTTAAAGACCTAGAAGAAGAACAACAAAGGAACCCTAAAGCAACGAGAAGGACAGAAATCACTAAAGTTAGGGCAGAAATAAATAACATTGAGAATAGGAAAACCATACAAAAGATCAACAAAAGTAAATGTTGGTTCTTCGAAAAGAGTAAACAAAATTGACAAACCTTTAGCCAGACTCACAAAACAAAAAAGGGAGAAAACCCAAATAAATCGGATAGTAAATGAAAGAGGAGATATCACAACAGACACCGCAGAAATTCAACATATCATGCGAGACTTCTATGAACAACTATATGCCACCAAGCTAGAGAACCTGGAAGAAATGGATGATTTCCTAGATACCTACCAACTTCCAAAACTAAGTAAAGAGGAAGTGGATAACATGAACAGGCCCATCACAGCTAATGAAATTGAAACAGTTATCAAAAATCTCCCCCAAAATAAAAGTCCTGGACCAGATGGTTTTACAAATGAATTCTACAAAACCTTCAAAGAAGAACTAATACCTCTACTTTTAAAAATCTTCCAGAAGATTGAAGACACTGGAATACTCCCTGCCAGCTTCTATGAAGCCAACATCACCCTGATACCAAAAGCAGATAGGGACACAACCAAAAAAGAAAACTACAGACCAATATCTCTGATGAACATAGATGCGAAAAGTCTAGCCAACCAGATACAGCAGTATATCAAAAAGATTGTTCATCATGACCAAGTGGGGTTTATCCCAGGCATGCAAGGTTGGTTTAATATATGTAAATCAATCAATGTGATCCACTACATCAACAAAAGCAAGACCAAAAACCACATGGTCATATCAATAGATGCAGAGAGAGAGAGACAGAGACAGAGAGAGAGAGACCTAAAGCACTGTTCTATAATTTGTGTGGCTTCCCCCTGCACATAGGGGCCAGGGGCTGAGCCCAGGTTGTTGCATATTGTGACCTGTACACTCTATGTGAGCCAACACCTGACCCCTATTTAACTTTAACAAAATATCCTTTCTGATCTCAGTTAGATTAACAACCTCTCTCATACCAAGGCTAACTGTATTTCTCCTGAATTCAAGTTCTTCCATCTTCCAGTAGACATATTTCCATAATGTATTCCTTTACTATTTTTTACCTTCTATAAAATATTTAAAATAAAGGAGACCACCTGGGACCACAACAAGACAGGACCAGAATGACTTCAAGAAACAGAAGTAGAACCTGAAATGGAATTGGCATATTGCACCAAAGTAAAAGACTCTGGGTGGGTGTGTGGGGAGAATACAGGTCCATGAAGGATGATAAGTGACATAGTGGGGGTTGTATTGTTAAATGGGAAACTGGGGAATGTTATGCATGTACAAACTATTGTATTTACTGTTGAATGTAAAACATTAATTCCCCAATAAAGAAATAATTTTTTTTTAAAAAGTATCCTCATTTTACCCTCTTCAAGTGACATGTAATTTTCATTTACATTAATGCTGACATTAACTTATTATTATTATTACTTATTGAAGGTGGTGGATTACAGTATGGTTGTTACACATGGGTACAATTGCTCATATCCCTGTAGACAAGTGACTGCAAAACACTGTCACCCCCCACCCCAGCTTAGGTCCTTTCCACCGACAAGCACAGTACCTCCAAGCCCCGACAGCTCCCTCCATTTCTCTCCTCCCTCAGAGTCCTCTGCTTCAATCCACCAAACCCAGTTCAAGTTTTACTTTGTGTTAAAGTGTAGTACAGTTACCTTTTCTGCTCTCACACGTATCCAAAAATAAATACAAATACTAAGTACATACTTTTCAATAGGCCTGAAAAGATACACACAATATTTGCTTCCAGATCAGGGAATATATACTAAAGGAGAGGACTTTTTTATTGGGGGTTAGTGGTTTTCTTTTTTCTTTTTTTTTTTTTTTTTTTGCCTTCAGGGTTATTGCTGGGGCTCAGTGCCTGCACCACGAGTCCACTGCTCCTTGGGGCTATTTTTTTCCCCTTTTGTTGCCCTTTTTTAAAATCATTGTTGTGGTTATTATTGTTGTTGTTCTTATTGATGTCATTGTTATTGGGTAGGACAGAGAGAATGGAGAGCGGAGGAGAGAGATAGACACCTTCAGACCTGCTTCACCGCTCGTGAAGCAACCCCCTTTATGTGGGGATCCAGAGGCTCGAACCGGGATCCTTATGCCGGTCCTTGCGCTTCGCGCCATGTGGGTTCACTGAGCCACCACCCGACACCCAGTTAGTGGTTTTATGGTCTTTAACACAAGGCATCTCATCTCCCCCTAACTGGTGTCTAGGAGACACAAAAGGACCCCAATATTCCTTTGACCTGTCTCTTCCCCTTTTTCCCCAGAGTCCTTTGCCTTGACACAATATGTCACACCCAGTCAAGTTGATATTAACTTTGATCCTTTGTTTGAAATCCTGATGCTAGATTTCACCACTAAGAAATTACATCTCCCCTTGGTTTCTATAAATATTTTCTAAAGAGTTTTCTGATGATGTCTCATTTCTCTATTAACTTATTTTAATACTTGCCTGTGTTAAAACATGGCCTCCTATTTTATTCAGTGCATTGCTGGCTGTTGCTATTATTGTTCATGACACTCAAATTGCACTAGATTTTCCCAGTGGGAGTCCCTGCAAGGTGGTCTCTGTTTTCCCACCATTCTTTTGAGTACTTCTTTATTTCAGGCATGATAAGCAATCTCAGACTCTTCTGTACTCTCTCTACCACTAATATCAACTATTACTCCAAGAATATCCACAGAATGTGCTTAGAAACCAAGCTCTGAATGCTATGGAGTTGCACAAGTCACAGACCTTCACAGTGGACAAAAGTAGGATGTGCATTTACATTTCTATTTTTCTATTCTCAAAACATTTTGCAACTCTTCTCTTTTCTGTTATAAAATATTTTATTAGTGTTTCAATAATAGTATACAGAAATACATATATGCATATGTGTGTGTGTGTGTGTGTATTTCCAGGGTTACTACTCCATACCACACCCAGTACCAAAGTTTTGTGACCCCTTTCTTTTCTTGAATAAAAACTGAGGTGAATTCCAGTGTTAAGAAAAATAAAATCTGATCTCATGCTTGTAGTCTATTGCTGGGGCTGTGTGCCTGTATGACAAATCCATTCCTCTCAGTGATCAATTTCTTCCTTTCTTTGTTCCTTCTTTTCTTTCTTATTTCTTTCTGTCTGTCATTCTGTCTTTCCTTTCTTTCTTTTCTTTTTTCTTTTTCTTTTTTGATAGAGACAGAGATCAGGGAAAAGAAATTAAGAGGAAAAAGAGGAGATAGAAAGAGAGACACCTGTAGCACAGCTCCACCAATCATGAGATCCCCCTCCGCAGGTGGGGGCCAGGCTTTTGAACCAGGGTCTTTGAGCTTGGTAATGTGCGCTGGATCGGATGTGCCACCATCTAGTTCCACTGAGGTTTATAGTTTAGAGGGTGTGACAGTCCTTCCCTAGGAACAGACATACTCTTATATTCTTTTGGCTTTGACTGGAATAAGACAGAACTTTTCTAATAAGACCTGGACCAAACAGTGTTAGTCTGTACAGGTTGTGCTGTGGAGTCCTCATAGGCCTATAGCAAATGCCCCTCATGCACTGTATGATCACTGTGTTCTTCTAATGAACATAGTCACCTTTGCCACTCAGACACATGCATGGTTTTCCCCCACCCTGAAAAACCGTAAGTATGTGCAGATTAATATGTCACCATGACTGTATTTGATATAAAACCAGATGCCCAGGTTGGTGAAATAGCTCACCTAGACAATGTGATACTTTGTCTTGTGCATGACCCAGGTTTGAGCATGGACCCCTACATTGATGGAAGTCTTGGTGTTGTGGGCTTTTTCATCTTCTCTCTTCCTTTCTATTTTTATCTAAAAAACAAAGACCGAAACCAAAAACCTCACTTTCTTTCTTTTTTTTTTTTTTAAAGGGATAGTTCTTTTAAGTATTTTATTTTATTTTTGAGAGAGATGCAGAGAGAGAAAGACAGAAACACCAGAGCACTGCACAGCTCTGGCTTATGGTGGTGCGGGGGATTGAACCTGGGACTTTGGAGCCTCAAGCATGAGATTCTCTTTACATAACCATTATGCTATCTACCCCCACCCTTTTTTTTTTTGAAGTTTGACAATAAGCTTCTGAACCTGAGCTTTTTTCAAATCAATAAGCCCCTGGGAGGGTTAGTTTGCATAATGGTTATGCAAAGAAACTCTCATGCTTGAGCCTTCAAAGTCCCAGGTTCAGTCCCCTGAATAAGCTAGAGTTGAACAGTGCTCTGGTTAAAAACAAACAAACAAAAAAACAAATCAATAAGCATGCTCTTCCTTTCCTTCCTTCCTTCCTTCCTTCCTTCCTTCCTTCCTTCCTTCCTTCCTTTATTTCTGTCTCTTCTTACTTTGTGAGACCTAAGTTGAATATCGTGGGGGTGGGGGACATAGAGAACTTGGTGGTGAGTGTGGCTTGGAAATATTACAGATAATTTTATAGTCTTGTGAACCACTATTAGATCAGTAATAAAGCAAATGAATAAAGCCTTTTCTTTTTTTTTTTTTCTTTTTAATTTGTTTATAAAAAGGAAACACTGACAAAACCATAGGATAAGAGGGGTACAACTCCACACACAGTTCCCACCACCAGAACTCCGCATCCCATCCCATCCCCTGATAGCTTTCCTATTCTTTAACCCTCTGGGAGTATGAACCCATGGTCATTGTGGGATGCAGAAAGTGGAAGGTCTGGTTTCTGTAATTGCTTCCCTGCTGAACATGGGTGTTGACAGGTCGATCCATACTCCCAATAAAGCCTCTTCTTTGCATCCATTCTTGTGAATTCTCCAACAGTATTATCAAGTATCTGTTGAAGGATAGCTGACTTAGTTTGTGCACTGCTTTGTCATGCATTACACAGGTTTGAGCCACATGGAAGGAAGCTGTCACCTCTTTCACTTTCTCTAGCTCTGCTCCCCTAACTCTATCTTGAGAAAAAAATATATATACATGATCATGAGTTCATACTCATAGATCCAAGCTTTCCCCATCACTATCATCCCTGATATCTTTTGTTAAACAAAGAAACAGAACAATTATTTTTCAGTTGATTATGAAAACACATGGTCAGAAATAATACTATTGTCACATGGAAGAAAGATAGCAAAACACTTTTTTTTCCCCACTTTTTCTCATTTTGTTGCACTTGTTGTAGTTGTTATTGTTGTTGTTGTTAGGTAGGACAGAGAGAAGTTGAGAGAGGAGGGGAGACCGAGATGAGGAAAGAAAGACACCTGCAGACCTCCTTCACCGCTGTGAAGCGACCCCCCTCCAGGTGGGAAGCCAGGGGCTGGAAGAGTGATCCTTATGCCAGTCCTTTCGCTTTGCGCCATGTGCGCTTGACCCACTGCGCTACCACCCAGCCACCTCTTGAATTTTTTCTTTTTGTATTTTTTGTATTTGTATTACAATTGACTCTTGGAAACTCAAGGGAGAGGAGTATGAATTCCATGCAGTAAAAAAAAAAAAAAAAGTTAAATCTGAATATCACTTTTGTCTCCTGCCAAATTTAACTACTATAATGAACTATTGATCAGAAATCTTAGCAATAATATAATAACTGATTAACACATATTTTGAATGTTTCATCTATTGTATGCTATGTTCTTACAAAGTAGACTAGAGAAAGGAACATTATAAAGGAAAGCACATTTATAGTACCACACTGTGTTTATCAACACCATATGATTATGTTGGCCGTTCACAAGGAAAAAAAAAAATTCAAGTGGACCCAGGCAGCTTAAACCATGTTGCTAACGAGTCAGCTCCAGGGAGATTCTGACTGGAGTCGGAGAGCACGACCCTTCATTTTTGCAGGATTGAGCATTCAACTGAAACTAATATTTCAGTGGCTTCATGGTGATAGTGATAAATCTAAAGCTCTAAGTCCACTCTCTTGCTTTCACCCTTTCCTGTAACATCATGGAAGAAAGAAAAAAAAAGTATGGGAGGTGGTATAGTGGATAAAATGTTAGACTCTCACACATGAGGTCCCAAGTTCAATCCCCAGCAGCACGTGTACCAGAATGATTCTCTGGTTCTTTCTCTCTACTATCTCTCTCAACATTAAACAAATATAATCTTTCTTTTTTAAAAAAAGAAAAATTTATGGTTGCCATTTTATATTATTTTTCTTAAAGAGAATTGAATTGGGGACTGGGTGATGGCACACATGGTTAAGCGCACGTTACAATGTGCAAGGACCCCACTTCCCACCTGCAGGGGGAAAGTTTTAAGAGTTGTGAAGCAGTATTGCAGGTGTCTCTCTGTCTCTCTCCCTCTCTATCACCCACTTTCCTCTCAATTTCGGGATGTCTTTGGCCAATCAATAAATAATGATAATACCAAAATTTTAAAAGATAAAAAATGAGAATTGAATTGAAGAAAAGAAAAAGAAGAAGAAAAAAATGCTGAAATCTTACAAGTTCTAATTTTGTCTTTGTAAGAGACTGATATATTTTTAAAATTATATTCATTTATTTTCCTTTTTGTTGCCCTTGTAGTTTTTATTGTTGTTGATGTTTTCGCTGCTGGATAGGACAGAGAGAAATGGAGAGAGGAGGGGAAGACAGAGGGGGAGAGAAAGACAGACGCCAGCAGACCTGCTTCACGGCCTATGAAGGGACTGGGGCCCCTGCAGGTGGGGAGCTGGGGGCTCAAACTGAGATCCTTACTCCGGTCCTTGCTCTTTGTGCCATATGCGCTTAACCGCCCGACTCCTGTAAGAAACTGTTATTTATATTAGAAAACAAATTTCGGGCCCCTTTTCGGGGGGTCATGATGGGCAGCAAGATGGCGTTTGCCAGCCGGGTCGTTCAGGTAGTCAAGCCACATACTCCATTAATAAGGCTTCCTGATAGAAGAGACAATCCTAAACCCAACGTGTCAGAAGTTTTGGGAGCAGCAGGACTGCCATCTCACTCTTGAGTTTCACAGATTTCTAAGGAAAGTAAAGCATCTGACTGGTTGATGCATCCGGGCCCACCAGACACTGCAGAAATACTAAAAACATTACCTCAGAAATGCAGAAGGAAACTTGTGTCTCAAGAAGAAATGGAATATATCCAACGTGGAGGCCCAGAATAATCAATGACATTGTGGCTTCTGTTTGTCATCAGACAAAAGAACAGTCTATCATAAAGGACTTCCAAAATGACAAATTGTACATTAGGCAACTTTAATAAATATTCTGTAAAAAGGAAATATAGGAAATTGAGGACACTTGCACCTCCTAATTTATGTATCTTGGTCAGCTTATCCACAAGCTTACCTAATTGTTTATGTACTTCATACTTATTAAAGTGTGCATTTATAAATGTTAGCCTATTAATTGACTTTTGATGATCAAGTATTACCTATGTTGCACTATGAAAAGCACACAATGCCTAGCATAGATTTCCCACTTTTCTTTCAGTTTCTATTTTGACATTTATGGGGTTTATCTAGTAACTATCACTATTTTGGGAAAGTGACTTCCTTAGAATTTAGTAAGGATCATTGAAGTTATTCATAATTTTCTCGACAATTTTTTTTCATTTACAAAGTATAACTAATAAGTGGATCTTACTATAAGTAATGAAAAATATATAGCCAAAGTAAAATAAATGACTTTGTGGTATTAAGATGGGAAGTTGACAGCCCAGAATTATTTGTAAGCTCTATTCAGAAAAAGTGTCCAAGTATAAAATAGAAAATGAGAAATCAAAATGGATCTTACATAGGAATGTTTGACTGGAAATTTCAATTTGATCATGTTGTGAGGGATACTAAGAAAATCTCTATTTTACTTTATCATTTTGATTGTGATCACATAGTGCAAATTCTAATAACTATTTTCTGAAAGCTTCATAAAATCAACCTAAATATTTAACTTAGGGCCACTTATAAAACTTTAATGAGATCTTCCTGTACCACAGGTGTGTATTCTTGTGAAAATAAAGTCTCACAAAACTAAATAAATTCTGTTCCATATCTTAAAAAAAAAAAAAAAAGAAAAGAAAACAAATTTCGTAGTCCGGGAGGTGGTGCAGTGGATAAAGCACTGGATCCCAAGCAAGAGATCCTGAGTTCAATCCCTGGCAGCACATGTACCAGAGTGATCTCTTGTTCTTTCTCTCTCTCCTCCTATCTTTCTCATAAATAAATAAAATATTTAAAATAAAAAAAATAAAACAAATTTCTCTTGAAGAAAGGTAATTTTCAAGAGACTATTCCAATTTCCCATGATAGAGGCAATAAAAGCTTGCATTAATCTTCAGGAATTTACTTTGGTTGCTTGGAGGATAGTGGTGGGTGATCTTGCATATTGGCTTAGGTAGACAGTATCAATTTTAAATCGAAAGCTCATCTAATTGCATTTTATCTCTAACTCATGTATGACCAATTCAATACTTATGACTATTTTTTAGGGGAATGTGTGTTTAATTCTGCCAAATTCTTAAAGAAACGTTTTTATTAAGCTCCTTTTCTTGATGCCTTTAAGACACCACCTCCAGGCAGTTCAAAACATACTCTTTCTGTGTTAAGGTGTGGTGTAATTAATTGATTAAGTAACAGTCTTTAATCCTCCTCCACACTAGATATAATCTGATCCCTAATCCCTTCAACTTTATGTTCAAAAATGATCTCTTAAAATAGCTTAATTCTGTCTCTCCCCTCACTATTTGTCACCCCCACTATTGTTTTTTTTTTTAGACAGAGAGACAGAGAGAAGAGGCACCACTGCTCACTGCTTATATAGCTCCCTCATTTGAATGGTTCTTTCATGTGGTGGCTTAGTCCTCATGTATGATAAAGTGTGAGCTCTTCTGGGTGAGCTATCTCCCAGTTCATTCTTAGTCTCTGAAAGGCACTTTAAAAATATATTTATTTATTCCCTTTTGTTGCCCTTGTTTTATTGTTGTAGTTATTATTGTTGTAGTTATTGATATCATTGTTGTTGGATAGGACAAAGAAAAAAGGAGAGAGAAGGGGAGAGAAAGATAGACACCTGCAAACCTGCTTCACTGCTTGTGAAGCAACTCCCCCGGCAGGTGGGAAGCCGGGAGCTTGAACTGGGATCCTTATGCCGGTACTTGTGCTTTTGTGTCACATGCACTTAACCCACTGCGCTACCGCCCAACTCCCAATAAATCTTTTTTATTAGTGACCCCTTCAAACTGATAAGCTAAAAAGAAAAAAAAAAAGCAAAAAGCAACCAGGGAAATGATTATTCTTCTATATAGCATTCTGTAGATCTGGAACCTAAAGATATGGTGAGAAATGGAATAGTAGTCTTTATAACTAGTTGCATCTTTAAAGCAGACCACTGTTCATCTAAGAAGCCTCTGGATAAATAGTAAATAAAAATATGAGCAGGACAGTAACCGTTTGTTCTAAGTGTCACAAATGCAACCTACTGGGTGACAATAGGGTAACTGGGGTGGGAGAAACCTTTTTTAGATAATGAGGTAAGGTGAAATAATGTGACTTTCAGCCACTCCTGGTCACACAAAGAGCAAAATACCAATGAACCTCAGTAGCTTCTGATAAACTATATACATTGGACTATTTCAAAATTACATGAAACTACAAAAGTGTCTCATACTTTTACTAGAAGTGTCTCTTCTAAAAAAACAAGTCACAAGAAGCATGCCTTTGCACAGTGTTTACAAGAATAAACTATACATTGAATTCAAAGTCTATGATTTCACAGAGAAGTTTCTAATCAGAAGGAGATATCTGGAACACACACTTTAAAAGGCTTAGAGAATGATGGCATTATAAGGCAATATTTTCATTTCAAGGAGTAAACATGCAGTTGGAAACTACTAGCTTCATTACAGTATTTGTTGAAGATGTGCTGCTAAAGAATCATCCCAGGAGTATCTGAAATTCCTACAAACTCCAGAAAACTCAAATATTCCAATAATGGCTTGAAAAACATAATCCACTCAGGTGTCTTGTCTCAGAGTGCCCCACATTCATAGTTAAAACTATCATGAATTTGAAAGAAAAAGAGGGAAGAGGGCTGAGAATTTATCTGCTAAAACAGATGCTTTATACTATGCATGAGGTCCTGAGGTCAAACCCTAGCACCACATGGGACACTGTGACACTGGAAGAAGTTCCAAGGATGGTAGAGTAGTGCTATGGTATCTTTTCCTTCTCTCTCTAAAAGATGGAGAAAGAAAAAATATTTTAACTTAATGCTAACAATGACAGTAAAAGAGAAAGAAGCCAGTGGGGCCTAGGAGATAGTGACTTTGCAAAAGACACTAATGTCTCAAACGCTTAAGATCCCAGGTTCAATCCCTGACACCACCATAAAACCAGAGCTGAGTATTACTCTGGATAAGTAATCATAGTCATAAAATTAAATTTACACTTAAAATGTTTTAGTTATTTTTAAGAATTTCTTTATTGGGGGATTAATCTTTAATATTCAACAGTAAATATAATAGTTTGTACATGCATAACATTTCTCAGTTTTCCATATAACAATACAACTCCACTAGGTCTCCTGTCATCCTTTTTGGACCTGTACTCTCTCCTCCCCCACCCCACTTTGGTACAATACACCAACTCCGGGAGTCGGGCGGTGGCACAGCGGGTTAAGCGCATGTGGTGCAGAGTGCAGGGACCGGCGGAAGGATCCCGGTTCGAGCCCCCCGGCTCCCCACCTGCAGGGGAGTCGCTTCACAGGCGGTGAAGCAGGTCTGCAGGTGTCTGTCTTTCTCTCCCCCTCTCTGTCTTCCCCTCCTCTCTCCATTTCTCTCTGTCCTATCCAACAACGATAACAAATAACATCAGTAATAATTACAACAATAAAACAACCAGGGCAACAAAAGGGAATAAAAAACAAACAAAAAATGATTCAAAAAAAAATACACCAACTCCAGTTCAGGTTAGTTATAATTATTATTTTTTTAATAAAAAGAAGGCAGAGGCAGTTATATGACATAGCTAAAGCAATTTAGGACTCAAGCGGGGGGGTGGGGGGTGGGGGGGAAAGCAATCAATGTTCTTGGCTGCACACCACACCAAACTACTATGTATTATAAATCAGCACCTGTAAAGTCCTGGTCTCTGACTTAAAACAGCTGAGGAATTCAACAGACTTCCTCTACTCTGTAGCTTTAAAGCTCTATAATTTAGGATCTTTTCTGTAGATGTGGTTGGTGCAAAGGAGCTACAGGGGAAGAAAAAAAAAAAAAAAAACTCTGGAAAGCTGTGTGCGACTCCGAAAAGTTCTGCCTCTATAAATATGGCAGCCAAAGAAACACCTGTGGCCCATGAACACAGCTGTCACTGCCAGCTGACTCATCTTCCCACCCCTCACTTGCATCACACAATCATACATTTTCCTCTACATTTGTGAGCAGCCACAATAAGATCAGAGAGAAAATCTCTCACAGGAGTTTCTTTTTTTGATGAACTTGTCAAGTCATAAGGATGTGAGTATACACAATAAGTGAGAATTTGAATATAACTTCATAATTATAAAATCAGTATCTCATTGTTCAAAACTCTCCAGGTTTATATATACCAGTGTTTTCTTGTTAGTCACGTGAGTTCCTCAAGTTCGCTTCAAGATGGACATTTGTGCTTGAGAAATCTTACTAGGAAAAATAATCTTTTTCTTTTCTTATTTCGTTTTTCCTTCCAGTGTTATCACTGGGACTCAGTGCTTGCACAGCGAATCCATCGCTCCTGGAGGCCATTTTTCCCATTTTGTTGTTACTATTGCTGTTGTTGTTGTTAGGTAGGACAGAGAGAAGAGGGGAAGACAGGGGGAGAGAAAGATAGACACCTACAGACCTGCTTCATCCCTTGTGAGTCCACCCTCCCCCCACAGGTGGGGAGCCTGGGGCTCAAACCGGGATCCTTATAGTCCTTTCACGCCATGTGCACTTAACCCGCTGCACTACCGCCTGGTGCCTGAAAAAATAATCTTAATTGGTATTTTATAATGTGTATTTTATGCACGCACATAGAAAATTCTCTCCCTTTCTGAGTTCTTCCATTTTTGTTAGCTGTTATGCGTATGTTTATATAAAAACACAACCTAGTTTCACTCTTGCTATCTAAAAGTAGACCTTCCCTGTGAAATCTTTCATAAGTTGAAATGCTGTAAAGTGGAGAAGCAAGCACCATTAATTAAATGTGGAAATTTTTGAGTGTTTACAAATTCAAAAGCTACCAATGAAATAATATTATTTTTCCCAGATATAAAGACAAAGATAAAGAGAGATAAAGGAACAGAGAGAAAAAAATTTACAGCACTGAAGCTTCCTTCAATATGATGGGGGGCCAGACTCAAACCTGGGTCATGTGTATGACAAAGCAAGCACCCTATCCAAGTGTATTAGTGACTCCATAGAGTTTAACAAAATAGTAATATTACAGGGGTATAATTTCACACTGGTAAGTTTAAGTCACTACACTCTCCACCAACTTATGTGCGCTTTTTCTCCATAAGCTACACAGATGGTTTTTAATGATAACTCAAACTTAGTGGCCAAGTAAGAATCTAAATTTTGAACTGAACCATTAGTTAGAGTGTCCTTATCTGATAGTTGTTCAGTCATCAAAGAAAAGCTGACGGATAGGTGGAAATCAACCTCACAGGGAAAAAAATATTGCTTCTTTGTTTCTTTAGCTGACTGGGAATGTCCATGAGAAGTTCAGCTTACTGACTATAACTTCTTTGAACCAAAACTCTAAAAACCCAAAATGCAAAGACCTAAGTGCAAATGGCTATCTTGGAGTTTAAATTTTGTTGCCAAAAATGCTGATGTGATTCAAATAAAAACATATGTTTATTTTCAAAATGTATTATTTAATGTGATCAAATTTTGAATGCATGGCCAATTCATGCCTCTGGCCTCAGGGTTAATTTTGTATCTTGACAGTATAATGAGATAAGTTTTCTAATAGTCTCATGAGGAAAACATTATCTGAGAGTTTTTAAGGAGATAATATATACACTACATTTCAAATTATTTTTATGAAACCTCAAATGGTCAAGGTTAGGGTCATCTGAGTCCGATTAAATTTATTTGATTCAGCATTGTAAAATCCTCCAAGGGAAAAAAAAATCCTCCAAGTAAACTATTTCCTAGGCTTGGGGGTGGGAAACCCTAAGTAATAAACTAGAACTTTAAATTGGATTAGTGGTTCTATCACTTTAGTACTATAAAAAATAAGTGCTGGGGATGTTTGTATAGCTTGCCATATGCACAGCCCAGGTTCAAGCCTGGCTCCCACTGCACTGAAGGAGATTTTGGTGCTGTAGTCCTTTTTGCTCTTTTTCTACCTCACTCTCTCTATATTGAAGAAGAGAAGGAGGAGGAGAAGTATATACAATTTAAAAGTTTTAACTGTAATTCATATCACTATTACTATGATCATTGAATGTACAGAGTTGTTTTTAAATAAGTTTATATGTCAGTCTGGGAGATAGCATAATGATTATGCAACGAATTTCATGCCTGAGGCTCCAAGGTTTCAGGTTCAGTCCCCAGCACCAATGTAAGCAAGAGCTGAGCAGTGTACACTTCTGGTAAAAAAAAAAAAAATTAAAAAGTTTATTTGTTCAGAAAATATCAATTTGGTTACAGATCTCTTTATTAAATACAGAGAACAAAGATGACTTTTCCAGCAATAAATTGCAAGAATAATTATGCAAGCAACACAAGACTATACTTACATTGTGCTATAGTCAATACCTTTTTTAAAAATATGACTTTGTTTTTATTATTGTATAGAGACAGAGAAATTGAGAGGGGAGTGGGAGGTACGGAGAGGGGAAAAGAGAAAAAAATACTTATCTTCATGAGAGAAAGACCATAACATTGTTCGGTTCTGGCATATGTGGTACTGCAGTTGAATCTGGAACCTCTGGAGCCTCAGGTATGCAAGTCTGGCATGCTACCATCAGACACAAAAGACAGAGTCTTTTACTTTGGTGCGATATGCCAATTCCATTTCAGGTTCTACGTGTGTGTGTGTGTGTGTGTGTGTGTGTGTGTGTGTGTGTGTGTGTGTGTGTTTCTTCTGATCTTGTTTTTCAACTTCTGCCTGAGAGTGAGATCATCCCATATTCATCCTTCTGTTTCTGACTTATTTCACTTAACATGAATTTTTCAAGGTCTATCCAAGATCAGCTGAAAATGGTGAAGTCACCATTTTTTATAGCTGAGTAGTATTCCATTGTGTATATATACCACAACTTGCTCAGCCACTCATCTGTTGCTGAACACCTGGGTTGCTTCCAGGTTTTGGCTATTACAAATTGTGCTGCCAAGAACATATGTGTACACAGATCTTTTTGGATGGATGTGTTGGGTTCCTTAGGTTACATCCCCAGGAGAGGAATTGCAGGATCATACATAGGGTAGGTCCATTTCTAGCCTTCTGAGAGTTCTCCAGACTGTTCTCCATAGAGGTTGGACCAATTTGCATTCCCACCAGCAGTGTAGGAGGGTTCCTTTGACCCCACACCCTCTCCAGCATTTGCTGCTTTTATCTTTTCTGATGTATGACATTCTCACAGGAGTGAAGTGGTATCTCATTGTTGTCTTTATTTGCATTTCACTGACAATCAGAGACTTGGAGCATTTTTTCATGTGTTTCTCAGCCTTTCGGATCTCTTCTGTGGTGAATATTCTGTCCAAGTCCTCCCCCCATTTTTGGATGGGGTTACTTGTTGTCTTGTTGTTGAGTTTGGCAAGCTCTTTATATATGTTGGTTAGTAAACTCTTGTCTGATGTATGGCATATAAACATCTCCCATTCTGTGAGGGGTCTCTTGGTTTGAGTATGGTTTCTTTTGCTTTACAAAGCTTTTTACTTTGATGTAGTCCCATAGGTTTATACTTGCCTTAGTCTTCTTTGTAATTGGATTAGTTTCACTGAAAATGTCTGTAAAATTTATGCGGAAAAGAGTTCTGCCAATATTTTCCTCTAAGTATCTGATAGTTTGTGGTCTAATATCCAAGTCCTTGATCCACTTGGATTTACTTTTGTATTTGGTGAAATATAGTGGTTCAGTTTCAGTCTTCTGCATGTTTCAACCCATTATTTCCAACACCATTTGTTGAAGAGACTCTGCTTTCCCCATTTAATAGTCTGGGCCCCTTTGTCAAAGATTAGATGTCCATAGGTGTGGGGGCTCACTTCTGGGCTCTCAATTCTATTCCACTGGTCAGTGTGTCTATTCATGTTCCAGTACCAAGCAGTTTTGATGACAATGGCCCTATAATACAATTTGAGGTCTGGGAGTGTGATGCCTCCAATTCTGTTCTTTTTTCTCAAGATTGTTTTGGCAATTTTAGGTCTTTTCTGGTTCCAGATAAAAGAAATGCAAATTCTTATTCACTGTCTGCTGAGATAGAAATTCTGGCGGGTGAGCTCCAAAATTTTGGAGATATATATATATATATTTTGAATATTATATATTTTTGAATATATATCCTTTCAGGTCATTCTAACACACAATAAAATCTGAGAAACACCAAATTTGATTATGTTCAAGTCCAATATAGTATTGCTCTATTGGGATCAGCTCTACACAAAGAGCTTGCTGATATTATTAGTCTCATGTATATGTGTGCCTGTAACAAGATAAAAGGAATTGATGAAGTGTTCAAAGCCATAAGTGGGAGAACCACTGTTTGAACTCAATCTAATTCTAGAGCTTAGCTTGCTAACCACTGTATTAGAATGACTGTCTGAAGTCCACCAAGTGGTAAGGCATGAAAGCCATATGATACCCTAAGAAAAATTGGAGAAAAAATATTTGTGTAAACTTTTTATTTTAAGAATATTTGTTTATTTTAATGAAAAAGAGATACATAAAGAAAGACACAGAGAGACCTGAGCACAGACAAACTCCGGTCTATGGTGTTGTGGAGATTGAGCCTGGGAGCTCAGAGACTAAGGCATGAAAATCTTTTGCTTAAGCATTCTGTCTCCTCAGTCCTCATGTAGACTTACTGTTATTTTTGACGGGTTATGTTGTTTTTGCCGGGCTGGCTTCACGGGCCCGGGCGGGTAACAGACGACCAGGGACTCATGGTTGAGCTGTAGGCAGTATCTCTTTATTCATGCAGGACGCAGCACAATCTAAGACGAGCTAAGCTAAACTCAAGTACTCTAAAACTCACAATGCTGTCTTTATATATACTTGCCAAGTAGGGTGGAAACAGGATGTGACATAGAGAGGGTGGAGAGAAAAGTGACTGGTGAAAATCAGAGTGTGACAAGGAGAGGATCAGGGTGTGACAAGGAGAGGGGGTGGAGCAAAAACATATCATGAAACAGTGGGGATTGAACCAATGCCCTGGAGGGAGGGTGGTGCTTGTTAACAGCGGTTATGTAAATAGAATGAAGTGGTTATGTAAATAGAATAGTGTTAAGCAGGGGGGATTTAAACCAAATGAAACAGAAGGGGTCTCATGCATACCAACAACTTACTAGACCTCAAACATCCTTAACATAAAAATTCAGTGTTCAGAAAAAGAGAATGAAGGGGCTGGGTGATGGTGCACCTGGTTGAGCACACATGTTATAATGCACAAGGACCCGGGTTCGAGCCCGTAGTCCCCACCTGCAGGGGCAAAGCTTCTTGAGTGGTGAAGCAGGGCTGTAGGTATCTTTCTGTCTCTCCCTCTCTATCACCCCCTTTTCTGTCTATTTCTGGCTGTCTTTATCCAATAAATAAAGATAATAAAATATTTAAGTAAAAAATAATAGAAAGCAATATTTTAAAAAAGGGAAAGAAAATGCAGTGTCTATTTAGAATAATACATGTTTGCTTTTTTTTTCTAATCCAGTTGAAAAAGTCCAAGTGTAATTTTGCTAATCCACATCTAAATTTCAAGTACAAATCTCTGTTTATCTTTAAACTTACTGAGTGTTCGTGTTTCTGCTACTAAAAGCCAGTTTCTTTGCCTTATGAAGACCAGGTAGAGCTATACCCAGAGAATACAGATAATGCCATGGACACATAGTCCAAAGGTTCCCAAACTGACTAATTATATCTTATGGCTTTCATAATTCTTTCTCAAGGACAATAAGTATGTATTAGTTACACATGTATGCATGTATATATACATAATATATGTGTGTTCGTGTGTGTGTGTATGTGTGTGTTTGTGTGTGTTTTAACCTGGAACCTGATCTCACAACTTCCTGAGAAAAGCACAAAATATAGAGGAAAAATAAGAGTGGGGGGTAAATGGGGATGGATTTCTCATCCAGGGATTCCCTAAGTCAGAAGCTAATGATGTTTCACAAGGCGGGCACATCTTTAATTTCACCATGAATAATGTATAATGGTTTCGAGAAAGATATAATAAAAGATCCCTATGTTCCAAAGCCAGTAATTTGGGAGTTATGCTAGTTCCTCCCTCTCTCGCCCCCAAACACAATCTGTCACCAAGCCCTACTAATTCTAACTGCCAAATCATTCTAAACCTGTCTTTTACTTTCCAGTCTCATTACAACTGCCTTAATTTAGGACCTAGACTCTTACTTGATCTTCCGTTCTCCTGCTCAGTTTTGCCTCATTGCCATGACAACTATACTTTTCTTAATTTATTGTTTCCCTATTTCATATGCCACCAGTGATACCCCTCTACCTGATTGTCCTGAGCAGACATACCTGCTGCCTCTCCCTATGACTCAATTCATACTCCAGCAGCTTGGGTTTGGAATTCCCTTTCTTCTCCTGGCCAAGAGGAAAGTGCACTATATTTCCTCCACCGTTAGCTCAGAGGGGACTTAACTAGCTCCATGAGCAGGAATTTCTCTTTTGCCAGCAATGTGAGCTGTAGAAGATATGACAATCCATCACAAAATTAGTCTATGTATTTACACGTCTTGTTCAATTTTAATTTCCAGACATTGTATACACAATGCCTGTCACAAAATAGGAACACAATTAAAATAATAATACTGGATAATAGTCTCTACTTAATGTTAAGGCAAATTAGCATAAATCCTAAGTCTGGGGAGATAGCAGTAATGCAAGGAGACTTTCATTCATGCCTGAGGCACCAAAGGTCCCAAGTTCAACTCCCAATACCACCATAAACCAGAGCTGAGTGATGCTCTGGTCTTTCTCACTGGGCATTTCTCTCTATTATCTCTCTTATTAAAAAAAAAAAAAAGTAAATAAAATATTTTTTAAATCATAGATAGAACCTCGACTTTTATGTCTCATACAAATGGTTTTCAAAGTCAGATGTTTGGGGTTGAAACAGTTTAACTTCCTTTATCATCTGTGATATTTTGCTCATTGTTTAGCTCCAATCATAGAGTAACTGCAATTTTTTTTTTCATCTGCTACAAGAACCTACTTGTTGTTAATTATACCAGTGTGGCATAGAGAAACCATTAGAAAAAAAAAAAAAAAGGAAAACCAGAGTGAGAGAGATAGCATAATGATCATGCAAAGAAACTCATACCTAAGGCTCCAAAGTCTCAGGTTCAATCCCCCATACTACCAGAAGCCAAAGATGAATAGTACTCTGGAGGAAAAAAAAAGAATTCTACTCAGATGTCTTATTTTGTCTTACTTTTACCCTGGTCAAATGTTTTAGATTATCTAATTCAGAAATATCTAGCTGTGTCCAAGAAATTTAATTTTGAAGATTAACTTCATTAGATTTTTTAGGTATAAGTTTTAACCTAAATAGTCACATGGTAAAAGCTTGAAAAAATAAAATAAAATGCAACCATTAATTAACGATAATATTAAAAAGAATAGAAAAGAAAACTTTGTCATTCCTTCCCACCATTGTCTTAAAAAAGAGATATATTTCAACGTCAGAAAGCTACCTGCTGAGTGGGACCATGGAGAAAAAGAGTCTGAGACAATTCTTTCAGACCAGAAATGAAGGCAGATGAACTATTTCTGCCTTTACTGTTACAAAATATACGTATTCTCCAAAACCTGAATGCACAGTATCAGCCAGGGTTCATGACATTGTAGAAAATACAAAAGTTTTACCAACTCTTTAGAATAAGGCTTTGGCCATTCATAGTTCAAATTCGTACCTTCTGCTAACAGTTTTGTTTTGTTTTGCCAAGCCATAGTAAACCATGACCTCAGAACTCCTACTCTTGACATTGTTAACCACGTTTGCTACTTGGTTTCCTTTCCTGGTCCGGCTCTTGTTATCCTTTTAGTGATTTTCACTTTCTATTGGTCACCATGCAAGTGGATAAGGAAACAAGCCAATAAGGCAGCTACCCTGATAAGACTTGAATGTTCATAGCTTTCTCAGAATCTGTCTCACAGAAGACAGGTCTCATCCTACATAATTTTTTAAAAAATTTTTTTACATTTATTTATTTATTTATTTTCCCTTTTGTTGCCCTTCTTGTTTATCGTTGTTGTTGTTATTGCTGTCATTGTTGTTGGATAGGACAGAGAGAAATGGAGAGAGGAGAGGAAGACAGAGAGGGGGAGAGAAAGAGAGACACCTGCAGACCTGCTTCACCACCTGTGAGTCGACTCCCCTGCAGGTGGGGAGCCAGGGGCTCGAACCAGGATCCTTATGCCGATCTTTGTGCTTTGCGCCACCTGCGCTTAACCCACTGAGCTACGCCCGACTCCCCATCCTACATAATTTTATAGTTTTTTCTTAGAGGTTAGCATTATAAAAATACCTACCAAAAAGAGAAAGAAAAAAGAGAGAAAGAAAAACACCTACAAGTTGTTCCCTAGATATTGAATTATATTTAGCAAATGATGTTCTTAATAACTACCGCCCCAAGATTGATTTTTTTTTCTTGAAAGATTATTAAACATTATGGGCAGAATCTTTCTGGTATTGACATTTCCTTAAAAAAAAAAAAAGTGGAAGGTGACTGCCGGCATGAGGTATATATATATATATTAGGTTGAATTACTCACTTCCATAGGCTAAAAAAAAAGGTTCTATGTTCACATTGTCTCCCCAGTGTTTTGCTGTGGTCACAGAGGGCAAGAAGACAGAGAGTATACAGATAGCAGATACTCTCTGTGTTTCCCAGTCATTCTGCCTCTCCTATTTCCTGTTTCCTTTCTCTTTTCTCTTTCTCCTCCTCATTCTCCCTCTTTTTAAGTTCCATTCTTGGGATACTATCTTCTTGCTCAAGAGTGGTCAAATTTATTTAGTCTTCACAGGCACACATTATATATTATCTTCCAGTTCAGGATAGGATACACTGAAGGAATAATTACACATCATCTGCATAATAGAAATATAAATATTTGGTCTGAATCTACTATGCCAATAGAAACCAATAACAACTCTTAAAAACAACTAAATTATTCAGTACATTATTTTCAGATTTCTGATATTAGTCATGTAGTTTAGGTGTTTTGTTTTTTTTAAATTTTTATTAGACCACTGCTCAGCTCTTATTGTGTGGTGGTACTGGGGACTGAACCTGGGATCTTTGCTGCTCAGGCATGAAAGAGATTTTGCATAACCATTATGCTATTTCCTTAGCATAGGTACTTTTTTGAAATATGATTCCAATTGCATCTATAGCACACAAAAATAAACTTCTTTCAGTCTGTGCCTGACAACATTTTTAAATTCACATGCAGTTTTAAAAATTATCTTTCATAACATTAGCATATTTGGTTGTTTAGCTGTAACCAGCCATTTATAAATATTAAATATAACTCTTAGTTATTCAGATGAGGATAAGCTGTTTTGTGGGCACTTTTTAAAAAAAAAAATCATTTTCTTAAGGAGTTAATGGTTTACAATACAATTGTTGGTACATGGGTGTAATTTCTCGTCTCCCTATGATAGGTATCTGTGAAAAACTCACCTTCAATTTAGATCATTTTCCACTATCGTGCACCAGGACCACAATGTTATCTCTACGTCCTTCCTCAGAGCCCTTTGCTTTAGTGCAATACACCAAACTCAGTTCAAGTTTCACTTTGTGTTTTTCTTTTCTGTCCTTGTTTCTGAAGTCCTACCTAGAAGTGATACCATCTGGTATTTGTCCTCTTTTTGGCTTATCTCACTAAAAATGATGCCTTGAAGTTTCTTCCAAAATGACAAAGAGAAGACTTCATCCCTTATAACAGTTGAGTAGTATTTCATTCTAACTCTCTTAGCCACTCATCTGTTGTTGGAAATCTGGCTTGCTTCCAAGTTTTGGCTATTCTGAATTTTTCTACAATGAATGTACGTGTACACAAATCTCTTTGAATGGATGTTTTTGTTTCCTTTGAATAAATCCCAGAGAGAGAAGTTGCTGGGTCATACAGTAGGTCCATTTTTAGTGTTTTCAGGCATCTCCAGACTTTTTTCCACATGGCTAGACTTAATGAGTTTACTTAAGCCCCAACAAGTATTCCTGGTTATATTTCTCCTCATCACAAACATACAGGGAAGACTACACATACATCTGTGTTAGGGATTACACTGAGATTAAGGAAATGGATCTTATGTTTAAGGAAGTTTAAATTTTTAGCAATAGGGAACATGTCTCAGTGGTAGAGTGTAAGACTGCATGAGTAAGGTCCTTGGTTCTATTCCTAGTGCTATATATGTTAAAATAATGCTTTGCTCCTCTCTCTATTAAATAAATAAATCTTTTAAAAAATAAAGTAAATGTTGGTTCTTCAAAACAGTGAACAAATTCCACAAACCTTTAGTCAGACTCACAAAACAAAAAAGGGAGAAGACCCAAATAAATCAGATACTAAATGAAAGAGGAGATATCACAGTAGAAACCACAAAAATTCAATATATCATGCAAGGCTTCTATGAACAACTATATGCCACCAAGCTAGAGAACATGGAGGAAATGGACCATTTCCTAGATACCTACCAACTTCCAAAACTAAGTAAAGAGGAAGTAGATAACATTAACAGGCCCATCACAGCTAATGAAATTGAAACAGTTATCAGAAAGCTTCCCAAAAATAAAAGTCCTAGACCAGATGGTTTTACAAATGAATTCTACAAAACCTTCAAAGAAGAACTAATTCCTCTACTTTTAAAAGTCTTCCAGAAGATTGAAGACACTGAAATACTCCCTTAAAGCTTCTATGAAGCCAACATCACTTTGATACCAAAAGCACACAGGGACACAAACAAGAAAAGAAAACTACAGACCAATATCTCTGATGAACGTAGATACTAAAATATTGAACAAAATTCTAGCCAACCAGATACAGCAGTATATCAAAAATATTGTTCATCATAACTAAGTGGGGTTTATCCCGGGCATGCAAGCTTGGTTTAATATATGTAAATCAATCAACGTGATCCACCATATCAATAAAAGCAAGACCAAAAACCACATGGTCATATCAATAGATGCAGAAAAAGCCTTTGACAAAATACAATATCCCTTTATGATCAAAATACTACAAAAAAATGGGAATAGATGGAAAATTCCTCAAGATAGTGGAGTCTATATATGGCAAACCTACAGGCAACATCATACTTAATGGTGAAAAACTGTAAGCATTTCCCCTCAGATCAGGTACGAGACAGGGCTGCCCATTATCACCATCACTATTCAACATAGTGTTGGAAGTTCTTGCTATAACAATCAGGCAAGAGCAAGGAATTAAAAGAATACAAGTTGGAAGAGAAGAAGTCAATTTGCAGATGACATAATATACATAGAAAAACCCCGGGGAGTCAGGTGGTAGCGCAGCGGGTTAAGCGCACGTGGCACAAAGTACAAGTACTGGCATGAGGATCCTGGTTCAAGCCCCTGGCACTCCACCTGCAGGGGAGTCACTTCACAGGCGGTGAAGCAGGTCTGAAAAAAAAAAAAAACCTAAGGAATCCAGCAAGAAGTTTTTGGATATTATCAGGCAATACAGTAAGGTGTCAGGCTACAAAATTAACATTCAAAAGTCAGTGGCATCCCTCTACGCAAACACTAAGTTAGAAGAAATTGAAATCCAGAAATCAATTCCTTTTACTATAGCAACAAAAACAAGAAACTATCTAGGAGTAAACCTGATCAAAGAAGTGAAAGACTTGTATACTGAAAATTATGAGTCATTACTCAAGGAAATTGAAAAAGACACAAAGAAGTGGAAAGATATTCCATGCTCATGGGTTGGAAGAATTAACATCATCAAAATGAATATACTACCCAGAGCCATCTATAAATTTAATGCCATCCCCATCAAGATCCCAACCACATTTTTTAGGAGAATAGAACAAATGCCACAAATGTTTATCTGGAACCAGAAAAGACCTAGAATTGCCAAAACACTCTTGAGAAGAAAGAACAGAACCAGAGGCATCACACTCCCAGATCTCAAATTGTCTTATAGGGCCATTGTCATCAAAACTGCTTGGTACTGGAACATGAATAGACATACTGACCAGTGGAATAGAACTGAGGGCCCAGAAGTAAGCCCCCATACCTATGGACATCTAATCTTTGACAAAGGTACCCAGACTATTAAATGGGGAAAGCAGAGTTTCTTCAACAAATGGAGTTGGAAACAATGGGTTGAAACATGCAGAAGAATGAAACTGAACCACTATATTTCACCAAATACAAAAGTAAATTCCAAGTGGATCAAGGACTTGGATGTTAGACTACAAACTATCAGATACTTAGAGGAAAATATTGGCAGAACTCTTTTCCACATAAATTTTAAATACATCTTCAGTGAAACGAATCCAATTACAATGAAAACTAAGACAAACATAAACTGTGGGACAACATCAAATTAAAAAGCTTCTGCACAGGTAAAGAAACTACTACCCAAACCAACAGACCCCTCACAGAATGGGAGAAGATCTTTATATGCCATACATCAGACAAGAGACTAATAACCAGAATATATAAAGAACTTACAAATCTCAACAACAAGACAACAAATAACCCCATTCAAAAGTGAGGGGAAGACATGAACAGAATATTTACCACAGAAGAGATCCAAAAGACTGAGAAACACATGAAAAAATGTTCCAAGTCTCTGATTGTCAGATAAATGCAAATAAAGACAACAATGAAATATCACTTCACTCCTGTGAGAATGTCATACATCAGAAAAGGTAACAGCAGCAAATGCTGGAGAGGTTGTGGGGTCAAAGGAACCCTCCTACACTACCAGTGGGAATGTCAATTGGTCCAACCTCTGTGGAGAACAGTCTGGAGAACTCTCAGAAGGCTAGAAATGGACCTACCCTATGACCCTGCAATTCCTCTCCTGGGGATATATCCTAAGGAACCTAACACATCCATCCAAAAAGATCTGTATCCACATATGTTCTTGGCAGCACAATTTGTAATAGCCAAAACCTGGAAGCAACCCAGGTGTTCAACAACAGATGAGTGGCTGAGCAAGTTGTGGTATATATGTGTATTGGAATAGTACTCAGCTATCAAAAATGGTGACTTCACCATTTTCAGCCGATCTTGGATGGACCTTGAAATATTCATGTTAAGTGAAATAAGTCAGAAACAGAAGGATGAATATGGGATGATCTCACTCTCAGGCAGAAGTTGAAAACAAGATCAGAAGAGAAAACACAAGTAGAACCTGAACTGGAATTGGCATATTGCACCAAAGTAAAAGACTCTAGGGTGGGTGTGGGGTGGTGAGAATACAGGTCCAAGAAGGATGACAGAGGACCTAGTGGGGGTTGTATTGTTATATGGAAAACTGAGAAATATTATGCATGTACAAGCTATTGTATTTACTGTTGACTGTAAAACATTAATTCCCTGATAAAGAAATTTTTTTAAAAAGGAAGACACTGATATATAATATTTAAGAGTAAAGTAAGTAGAATTAGTCACTCTAAATTTAGTAAATTAGATTCAGGAATTCTGTATTAGGTACAGGTTAAGTTAGGTTTCATAAATTCAAATGAAATGGAAAGCACTGACTTACAGATACAAAATAGGTGGTAGTATAATCCAATGGTGAGGAGACGGGCATCAGAACCAGTTCACTCGAGGTTCATATCCCAGCTCACCACCTACTTGCTATGTGACTACATCCTTTGATTATGGACATTTAAAGCATCTAAGACTTTGTCACTTCATTTGAAAAGTGTCATTATTAAATCACTAATAAAATTAAAAAGTTTTTTTTTCACTATAAGTCTAACCTTATCAGATAAAATAAGTACTACAAAAGCTGGACAGGGGCAAGAGACAAGCACACTTTCATAATGGCCATTTTGGTCACTACCAGGCCCACCATCTGGACCCCTAGTCAGGAAATCCTTGGATTGCCATATAGATATGATGGGCCTAGACCTCTAATAGATCCCTCTGTCCACCATCACTGGTCATCTCCATCAGGAACAACATCATGGAGCTCCTATGCTACAGTTAGCGCGAAGTACTTGTACAGGAACAACATCATAACCGTTTTTGTGGGCTGATACAGAACTTTTCCCTCAGTGTAGAACAACAATAGTAGGGATTGCCCCACTCTCTGAAGGGAGGCTGGATCAACACACTCCTCACTTGAAATGAATGCAGCCTGGAATGTTCCAAGCTGTGACCATGGTCTGCAAGCTCAGCCTGACAGGGATGCAGAGGTTACACAGGCTCCTGTGCTAAACATGAATAGACATGGGCCCTAGGTCAGATCAATGGGATTTACTGTTAATAGTATTTATATACTTTTTCCATATTTGGGAGTGACTTGCTACCCTTATTCAGCTTTCTAGTCTTATTCTCACCTCTGACACCGACTTCCCAGACTATACTTTTAGCCCTCCTGCATGTTAGCTGTTGGACCCAGGCAAAAATCAGTAAATTCGTGGGCCTCTTGGAATATGCCTAAAATAGACTTCCTAGCTTATTACAAGAAGGGCCTTACGGCCATCGTCTCTGTTCTTACCTTTAGGTTCCTGACTATTAAACTATTTATTCTGCTTTATATCTTAATGCTTTTCATCCACCGAGTTACAGATGATTCCATGATGCTAACCTGACTTCCCTGGGCAGACAGCCCCACCAATAGGTCCTGGAACCCCCCTCCCCAGAGTCCTATCCCTTCAGGAAAAGGTAGAAACAGGCTGGGGGTATGTATTGACCTGTCAACATCCATGTTCAGTGGAGAAGCAATTACAGAAGCCAGATCTTCCACCTTCTACACCCCAAAGAAACCTTTGTTCCATATTCCCAAAGGAATAAAGAATAGGGAACTTTCTGGTGGAGGGTATAGGATATGGAGTTCTGGTGGTGGGAACTGTGTGGAATTATACTCTTCTTATCCTACATTTTTTGTCAATAATTATTAAATCACTAATAAAAAAAGATTTATTGGGAGTTGGGCGGTAGCGCAGTGGGTTAAGCGCACGTGGCACAAAGTGCAAGGACTGGTGTAAGGATTCCAGTTCCAGCCCCTGGCTCCCCACCTGCAGGGGAGTCGCTTCACAGATGGTGAAACAGGTCTGCAGGTGTCTCTCTTTCTCTCCCGCTGTCTGTCTTCACCTCCTCTCTCCCTTTCTCTCTGTCCTATCCAACAACGACAACACCAATAACAGCAATAACTACAACAATAAAACAACAAGGGCAACAAAAGGAAATAAATAAGTAAAATATTAAAAAAAAAAAAAAAGATTTATTGGGGTAGGGGAGATAGCATAATGGTTATACAAAAAGACTTACGCTGGAAGCTTTGAAGTGCCAGGTTTAGTCCCCTAACCCACCATATGCTGAAAGAGAAAGAAGAGACAGAGAGAAAGGAAAGAAGGAAAGAAGGGAGGGAGGGAGGGAGGAAGGAAGGAAGGAAAGAAGAAGAAAGAGAAGAAAGGAAGGAAAGAAGGAAAGGAGAAGAAAGGAAGGAAAGAAGGAAAGGGGAAGGAAGGAAGGAAAGAAGGAAAGGGGAAGGAAGGAAGGAAGGAAGGAAGGAAGGAAGGAAGGAAGGAAGGAAGGAAAGAAGGAATGTCACAGATCACTGGTCAGGCACATAGAGTGCCAAAGATTGAACTCCACCCACTCAGAAACCTCTGCAGTCATAACTCACAATACCTTCTTTGTTTTATTACTGATGGAAGTTATAGAGTGTACTGAAATCAGTGCCTGATCATATTAAGAAGCACAACAACTAGCTGGGTTTGTGCTCTGTATTTATGCAAAAAGATTTCAGATACATCACCTTAGTTGATAATGAATACCAGTGTGGGGGCAGGGGGAAGAATACAGGTCCAAGAAGGATGACAGAGGACCTAGTGGGGGTTGTATTGTTATGTGGAAAACTGAGAAATGTTATGCATGTACAAACTATTATATTTACTGTCGAATGTAAAACATTAATTCCCCAATAAAGAAATAAAAAAAAAAACTCTTATATGGCAACTTAAAAGGCTAAAATAAACCTCATAGATTAAATATTTAAAAAAAAAAGGTATATACGTGAATACCAGTGTGGTAAAGTAGATGAGACACATATTATGTCTTCACAGCACCCTGTACACAAGTGTCTACCTTTTTGTTAGAGACACTGAGACACAGGAAATGGAAATGACTCATGCAAAATAGTGGCAAAGAGAGTACAAAAACTGTTCTAGAACACTTTCCACTCTCACCAGATATGAGATTTATCATGGAATCTTCACTTCCAGACAGAGAAATAGCATGCAAACAGTTGTTGTTCTCTGAAAAACCCAGGATAACTTATACAGAAAACATGACAGATTTCAATGAGTGGGGCTTGTGAGATAGTATATGCCTGAGGTTCCAAAGTCCCAAATTCAATACCCCCCTCCCCTGCCACTGACATAAGCCAGAGCCAAGCAATGCTCTTCTCTCTCTCTCTCTCATATCTCAACCATTCTCATTAAAATAAATAAAATTTAAAAATATTTAAATGATTATTTGAGTGTTGGGTGAAAGATGGCTTTTACATGAAGTAAAGGATTAGTGCAAGGTCCTACTTGGGGAGGAAGCTCACCAGAGCTGTATTCCAAGGGATGGATGCTTGGTTTAAGGAATTTGAACATGTAGTTACTATAGAATCTGAAATGTTAGAAGTAAAGAAGATAGGAAACAACAATACATTTTCTCCTTTTTTTTTCAGTGTATTCTATCCCAAGTCACACCTTCCCTTAGCTACTTACATAAGTGAACAGGCAGCCATTTTTAAGATACCCAGTTCTATTATTTACTTACCCACTATTCACAGATGTACATGCTGTTTAAGCAGGTTGCTTTTCCACTTTCATATAACACTGAAGAGATGTGGTTTATATGTTTTCCAAAATAGTTTTAAAAAAGTAGCTGTGATTCTTCGTTGCATCAAATTGATTTAGGATAATTGTTCAAGATGGAGATAAATCTAAAAATGTCCACACTCCAACGCACCACAGAAACAAGACTGTTGAGTACATTCAGACTGCTTATCAAACTAGGCAACAATCTCTATTGGGAACTCTTGCTGATTATCAGTCTACCCTAAAAGTACATGATTTATTTTTCTATACAGTAATCCCTCTCTGTCTTCCCCTCCTCTCTCCGTTTCTCTCTGTCCTGTCCAACAACGACTACAACAATAAAAAACAACAAGGGCAACAAAAGGGAATAAATAAATAAATAAAAATTAAAAAAGGAAAAATGCTTCTATTTTTTTTTAAAAAGGGGGCTACTATGTATAAATGTGGACAGATGATAGTTGGCCTTTGTCTATAACCTTAGGGGAACTGTGGTGGATTACAGTGGGGAGAGTGAAGATTCAGAATTCTGCTTATGGATTCAAACACTTGTTGACATGTAATTCTGTAATGTAAAAATGAATTTTAAAAAAAGTTCATCTAGGACAAAAGTAGTGCCAACCAGTTAGTACCTTTTTCTGTGCAAGGACCTAGATTTGAGCCCCTACCTGATCATGGGAACACTGAGATTAGCACCTGGGGAAAGCTTCACAGACAGTGGGGTAGTGCTATGGTGACTCTCCTCCTCCTCCTCCTCCTCCTCCTCCTCCTCCTCCTCCTCCTCCTCCTCCTCCTCCTCCTCCTCCTCCTCCTCCTCTTCCTTCTTCTTCTTCTCTCTCTCTCTCTCTAGTAAAAGATAAAAAGATAATTCTGGGAGCAATGGAAAAATACATGTGCAGTATATTGCACCAAAGTAAAAGACTCTGGGGTGGGTGGTAGGGAGAGTACAGGTCCTGAAATGGATGACAGAGGACCTAGTGGGGGTTGTATTGTTGTGTGGAGAGTTGGGAGGTGTTGTGCATGTATAAACTATTGTATTTACTGTCAAATGTGAAACATTAATCCCCCCAATAAAGGAAAGATAAAAAAATAAAAGAAATTTGAAAAAAGAATAGGAAAGCTTCCAGTGGAGGGGACTTGACATGGAACTCTGGTGGTGGGAAATGTGTGGACTTGTCTGTCTCTATCGTAAGGTCTTGTCAATATTTTATATTTTTTATTTTATAAATAAATTAAATTTTAAAAAAACATGTGCAAAACCTGCCTTCAAAATGAAGCAATAAATTAAAAGTTATTGCCAAATAGATGTCATTTGCTCTAAAATTTTTGGTATTGAACTTAGTGTCACATATATTTAGGAATTTTTTTTCTCACAACTGAGAATAAAGTAAGGAGTGACTCCCTACAGGTGAAGAGCTGGGGGCTGGAACCAGGATCCTTATGCCAGTCCTTGTACTTTGTGCCATGTGCGCTAACCCACTGCGCTACCACCCAACTCCCAGTAGCCCCTTTTTTTCTGCTCCAATCCTTTCTTCCCCTCTAAGTCACTCATGACAACATAACTACCTCCATATGTCCCTCTCTTTTTCCTTCTCTCTCTCTCTGGGTGCTGATGGAGCTGGAGTTCAGAGCCCTATCACTTCTCCCCCACTAGAAATATGGGTCAAGGCTGTTTGGGGGAGCAGAAGGTAGGAGTTCTAGCTTCTGTAATTGCTTCTCTGATGAACATGAGCATTGACGGGTCTCTCTCCCTAGTGGGCCAGAGCTCTGTAGATGCGAGGGTTCAGGACACATTGGTGAGGTCGTGGGCCCAAAGAAGTTGGCATGGAGTCATGGTAGCATCTGTAACCTGGTGTCTGGAAGGTGACATGACCTAAGTTGAGACAAAGTAGTTAATGAACAGGAATCAAAAAATAGGATTAGAGTGGGTGAGATTAGGGATTTTAGGGTAGAAAAAAGCTAGGAAAACCATTTTAGGTGTGCTCCTGCAGGCACACAACTGTGGTAGTTTTGCTTGAGTTTGGTAGATAGCCTGAGACTGGATAAGAATATTGTCTGACATGATAGGCCTAGACTTCAAATAAATCCCTCTCTCCATTGTTACCAGTCATCTCTATCAGGCACAACAAAACAGGCCCTTTTGTGGGCCCCCCATAGGACCTTGCCCTCAGCTTGGATCAACAACGGTAGAGAATGTTCCATCCTCCGAAGGGAGGATGGACAACATACTCTATGCTATACTTTAGGAAGATGGGTCCTGATACTGGGGCAGCTTGGAATGTTCCTACTTATGACCACAGAATGTGAGCTCAGATCTACAGCGATGCAGTGGTCACATAGGCTCTTAAGCTGAATATGGGCCCCAGACCAAATCAAATCAATGGGGTTTACAGTCAAAAGTATTTATACACCTTTCCCATATTAGGGAGCTACTCTCTTCCCTGATCCAGCTTTCTGGTCCCTTTTCCAGCCATGATACCACCTCCCCAGACAATAACTTGGATCTATCTGCATATCAGATTTCAGGCTCAAAGAGAAAAAAAAATTAGCATAGCTACAGGCCCTTTAAAATATAACTAAAATATATCTACTAGCTATCTACAAAATGGATAAACCCCCCCCCCAACACTTCATCTGCACTATTCCAGCCCTTAGGTTCATGATTGTTCAACAGTTTGTTTGGCTTTGTATGTTAACTCTCTTTTCAGCCACCAGGTTCCAGATGCTAGCATGATGCAGATCAGACTTTCCTGGACTGATGTGGACTTTCCTGGACTTTCCCCACCAGTGTGTCCTGGAGCTCCACTTCCTCAGAGCCCCACCCTACTAGGGAAAGAGAGAGGCAGACTGGGAGTATGGGTCAACCAGTTAACGCCCATGTTCAGCAGGGAAACAATTACAGAAGCCAGACCTTCCACCTTTTGCATCCCACAATAACCTTGGGTCCATACTCCCAGAGGGATAAATAGGAAAGCTATCAGGGGATGGGATGGGATGGGATGGGATGGGATGGGATGGGATGGGATGGGATGGGATGGGATGGGATGGGATGGGATGGGATGGGATGGGATGGGATATGGAGATCTGGTGGTGGGAATTGTGCCGAGTTGTACCCCTCTTATCCTATGGTTTTGTTAATGTCTCCTTTTTAAACAAATAGAAAAAAAATTTAAAAAAAGAAGTGAAGTAAGTCAGGAACAGAAGGATGAATATGCGATGACCTCACTCTCAGGTAGAAGTTGAAAAACAAGATCAGAAGAGAAAACACTAAGCGGAACTTGAGATAGAGTTGATATACTGCACCAAAGTAAAAGACTGGGGTGGGTGGGGAAGAGAGTACAGGTCCTGGAAAAGGATGACAGAGGTCCTAGTAGGGGTTGTATGGCTATGTGGAAAGCTGAGAAATGTTATGCATGTACAGACTATTGTATTTACTGGCGATTGTAAAGCATTAATCCCACAATAAAGGGAAAAAAAAAACTGTTCAAAAAGGTTTGCATTAAAAAGTTTTATTTATTTATTATTATTTATTGAGAAGGAAAAAGAGGGTGAGAGAAAAAAATAAAAACAAAAAGGATACAGTATGAAATAGTATAGTGGTTATGCAAAATAACTCTCATGCTTGAGGCTCTGAAGTCCCAGGTTCAGTCCCCTAAACCACCACAAGTCGTAGCTGAGCAGTGCCTTGGCTTTAAAAAAAAAATCAGAAGAGAAAGAGAGAAATGGTGAGAGAGAGAGAGAAAGAGAAAGAGAGAGAGAGAGAGAGAATGGAAGAGATCATAGCACTGCTCTACTGCTTGTGAAGCTTACCATACAAGCTTTCCTGTGCTCAAGTTAGGGGCTTGAACTTGAGTCCTTGTGCATAGTGAATTATGTGCTTTAGCCCATACACTAGCTCCCAGTCCCTGTCTTCACTTCACTTTTTATTAATATTTATGCTCTGTGAGCACAGGGATCTTACCTTGTTAGACACTCACTTATAGTTGTTCCTGACCTATATAGCAGTTATACAATATTAGTTGAACTCATAATACTTTAAGCCTATATTTCAGAATAGGAGACCTCATAAACTATAAAATACATGCTTTTTTCTTTTAAAGATTTCTTTCTTGGGGGACAGGCAGTGGCACACCAGATTAAGTGCACAAAGTAGTGAACGCAAGGACCTGGGCAAATATCTCAATTGGAGCCTCCAGCTCCCCACCTGCGGGGGTTGGAGGGTCACTTCACAAGTGATGAAGTAGGCCTGCAGATGTCTATCTTTCTCCTTATCTATCTTCCCCTCCCCTCTCAGTTTCCCTCCGTCCTATAAAAAGTAAAAATAATTTTTAAAAAAATGGCCACAGGAGCACCAAGCCCCAGCAATAATCCTGGAGGTAGAAAAAAAAAAAAAAACTTTCTTTAGTTGGGGAGTGGGAACTGAGTATCAGTCTGGCACATGCAATGCCAGGGATCAAGTTCAAGATTTCAGCCTTGAGAGCCCAAAATCTTTTCCACTGCATCACCTCCCAGGCTTTGAAATGTCAACTTTTTATGTTTGAAATAATTTTACAAATTATAGATCAAAGATCAAACAGAATATAGTATGAAGATAAACCATAACATTAAAAAAAGAGAAACCTAGCACCTCAATGTATAGCAGCACCTCACATAGTGAGTGTAACAAAAGCTCAGTTGTGCTGTTGCAGGGAAGAGTTAGTAATTAGTAACACATTTCTAAAGGTCTTTCTTGCATAATTTTTGTATCCAGATGTCTATGACATTTGGGTTCTAAAGTAGAGTTCCAAATACCGCACATTCATGCACATTTTCCAAGAATATTTGGATGATTTTTGAATCTTTCTATTTAATAAACATCAGGACTAAAGATGGACTACTTCACAATATCAAATTAATTCATTTCAAACATCCATTTTGATGCAGAAAGAATTTGGAATGAACAGAATTATAATAGTGCCAGATTGTAAATCCTTTGAAGTTTTTGTTTATGATATGTCTTTTCCAACTGCTAGTAGTGTAAAAATGGAAAGACATTTACATAAAAAATTTCAATTCACATGCTCTTAGAGATTAACCATTAACAATTCTCACACAACCCCAGGGGAAGGGTTGAGGTGCACCTGGTTGAGTGCACATATTACAATTCCTGCAAAACACTTTGGTAGATCTCCATGGCTGTAAGTATGAATTCTAAAAGCCCTATTATGGTACAAACTTCCTTTTCTATTTAACTCTGCCTACCTCTTGAGTTTCTTTCCTATCTTCTCCAAAGTTTATGCTCTAGGAACATGAAACTGCCTTAACTGCTGGGACACAATGGAATACTTCTTGTTCATATCTTTGGGGATGTGGTGCTTCTTTTCTCCAAGTCTCTATTCCAGTTCATGGACTACTTCAGCTAGGAAACTGTCCCCATGCCCTTAGTTTCAGCTAGCTCACTTTTGAGGGTCTCAATCCCTCACAAGACTACAATGAATTCTAGCCAATAGTTCATGTACATTTCCAATGGGTCATAGACTAGTAAAAAGTTTGCCTTTGCCTTCAGGAAATCAAACAGGAGTTTAAATAAATGTATAAGGCATTTCCACAAGAAAATCAAGGTACAGAGAAAGCAAAGGTTAGATTTCAGTGACTTCTAGGTGTAAGAAACACCTTCAGTAAATAGCACCAGCTAACTCAACATAGTGGAATTTTCTTTAAGATAAAATATTTCCACTGCTATGTCTTAAAAAAAAATCTCAGGGGGAAACCCCCCCCCCCACCCAGGATCTCTTAAAAATGAAGGAAGAGAGGCATCACACTCCCTGATCTCAAATTGTATTATAGGGCCGTTGTAATCAAAACTGGTTGGTACTGGAACATGAATGAACATGTACATGAACACACTGACCCATGGAATACAATTGAGAGCCCAGAAGTAAGCCCTCACACCTATGGACATCTAATCTTTGACAAAGGGGCCCAGACTATTAAATGGGGAAAGCAGAGTCTCTTCAATAAATGGTATTGGGAAAAATGGGCTGAAACATACAGAAGAATGAAACTGAACCACTATATTTAACCAGATACAAAAGTAAATTCCAGGTGGGTCAAGGACTTGGATGTTAGACCAGAAACTATCAGATACTTAGAAGAAAATATTGGCAGAACTCTTTTCCACATAAATTTTAAAGACATCTTCAATGAAACGAATCCAATTACAAAGAAGAGTAAGGCAAGCATAAACTATGGGACAACATCAAATTAAAAAGCTTTGCAAAGCAAAAGAAACCACTACCCAAACCAAGAGACCCCTCACAGAATGGGAGAACAGGAGGAAAAAAGAAAGAATGGGAGAACATTTTTACATGCCATACATCAGACAAGAGACTAATCACCAAAATATATAAAGAGCCAGCCAAACTCAACAAAAAGAAAACAAATGACCACTTCCAAAAATGGGGAGAGGACATGGACAGAGTATTTATCACAGAAGAGACCCGAAAAGGCCAAGAAACACATAAAAAAATGCTCCAAGTCTTTGATTGTTAGAGAAATGTAAATAAAGACCACAATGAGATACCACTTCACTCCTGTGAGAATGTCATACGTCAGAAAAAGTAGCAGCAACAAATGCTGGAGAGTGTGTGGGGTCAAAGGAACTCTCCTGCACTGCTGGTGGGGACGTAAATTGGTTCAATGTAAATTCATAAGTTGGAGCAGTCTGGAGAACTCCCAGAAGGCTAGAAATGGACCTACCCTATGATCCTGCAATTCCTCTCCTGGGGATATATCCTAAGGAACTCAACACACCCATCCAAAAGATTTGTGTATACCTATGTTTATAGCAGCACAATTTGTAATAGCCAAAACTTGGAAGCAACCCAGGTGTCCAACAACAAATGAGTGGCTGAGCAAGTTGTGGTATATATATATAATGGAATACTACTCAGCTATTAAAAATGATGACTTCACCATTTTCAGCCGATCTTGGATGGACCTTGAAAAATTCTTGTTAAGTGAAATAAGTCAGAAACAGAAGGATGAATATGGGATGATCTCACTCTCAGGCAGAAGTTGAAAACAAGATCAGAAGAGAAAACACAAGTAGAGCCTGAACTTTAATTGGCGTGTTGCACCAAAGTAAAAGACTCTAGGGTGGGTGGGGGGTGGGGAGAATATAGGTCCAAAAAGGATGACAGAGGACCTAGTGGGGGTTGTATTGTTATATGGAAAACTGAGAAATGTTATGCATGTACAAACTATTGTATTTACTGTTGTATGTAAAACATTAATTCCCCAATAAAGAAATTTTTAAAAATGAAGGAAGAAAATATAAAGACAATTGTGGAGTATGTCATTGCATAAGCAAATGAGGATAATATTCTAAACCTTTTACATCTATTACAGTGGCCAACAGTCTTTGGAGAAATATAGCCTTTCATATTATTGAAAGTGATCTTTAATTCATTACTATAGTTTGAATATCTCTGTATAATTTTTAATGAGGCCATATAAATACTTTAATGTACCTTGGTATTTGAGAGTAGTAAAATATAAATCCACTTAAAGTGATACTTAATTCATAGATTAGATGTCATCATGTATTTTCACAGTCCAAATATTTATAAACTCACTCAACAAAAACAATATTGAATGTCTAGCATGTTCCAGGGCTCTGCACAGAAACAGTTTAATAGAGAACAAGTGGGGCTGGTGAGTGAGCATAATGGTTATGCAAAAAGATTTTCATGCTTGAGGCACCAAAAGTCCCAGTTTCAATCCCAGAATCACCATAAATAAGAGTTGAGCAGTGCTCAGGTAAAAACAAAACAAAACAAAAAAACCAGTAAAGTAAAATAGAGAACAAGCTAGATGTGGTTCCTAAGCTTAGTGTTCACTATCTAGTAGCAAGGACAGACAGTAAGCTGAAACATAGCAAATTGGATAAGTCCTATATGACAAAAAATTAAATAAAAACAAAACAGTAGGAAATGAAACAGGTATTCAAAGTAGACCTTTTTAGGAAAGTGACTTTTAGACTGAAGTCTAAGGTCTAAGAGGCAGCCAACATAGAAAGAAGTGAAGGAATAACATTCTGAAGGGATCAGCATGTTCAAAGATTTAGCCAAGAAGAACTTCAAGCAATTAAAGAACTAAAATAAAGCCAACATGAATACAGGACCCTGGACACCTACTGCAGTGCTATCTTACATACTATGTAAATAACCACTCAATTGTGCTTCCCAGGCACTTAACTTATAGCTATGACAATATTTTTCACAATACAGAATAGAATACGGGCATAATGAACTATTTTTTTATGGTAGTCACTGGGACTTCACTGCTCTAGGTTGACTTTTTCAAATAGAAAGAAAGATTAAAAAAAGAGAGAGAGACAGATATAGAGATAGACAGAAAAATATCACAAAACTAAATCTTCCTGCAGTGCAGTGGGGCTCAGGTCTGAACCTGGGTTATGTCCATGACAAAGCAAACACACTATCCAAGTGACTTAGTTTGCTGGCCCCATAATGAACATTATTATTTTTTAACCAAAACTTGAACAATTATTTTATTTTTCGAACAACTATTTTTATAGATGTATTCAATTCTGTATTATAGGTGCCTGGACCTTCATGACACCATCTCATATGGTTATTCACAGAGGGGAAAAAAAAGTGATTGTAGGATTGGAGAGATAGCTCAACCTCTTACAACATGACTCACACGCCTGAGGCTTCAGAGGTTTAGTCCCTGGTGCCATCATATGCCAAAGCTGAATAGTGTTGGGGGTCTTTCTTTTCTCCACTTCTCTCATTCTCTTTTTCTCTCATAATAATGAAATATTCTGTTTAAAATACGGGGTGGGGGTGCGGAGGTGGGCAGAGGAAGAGGGAGAGGGAAAGGGAGAGAGAGAAAGGAACCGGAGAGGTATTCACCAAGTAGAGTGTACAATTGACTATATGAATGTATCAGTTTACACACCTGGCACCTCATGGAAGTGCCACACTATGGGGGTGGAAAGAGGGAATTTTGGTGCTGTGGTATCTCTGTGTGTGTGTGTGTGTGTTGTATTGCGTCTTTATCTGGTTGAGTGCACATGTTACCATGTACAAGGACTGAGGTTCAAGGCCCCAGTCCTCACCTACAGGGGGAAGCATCGCTAAGACACTAGACTCCTAAGCATGAGGTCGTGAGTTCGATCCCCGGCAGCACATGTGCCAGAGTGATGTCTGGTTCTTTCTGTCTCCTCCTATCTTTCTCATAAATAAATTAAAAAAAAAAAAAAAGAATCTTAAAAAAAAAAAGAATTATTGAAATCAGTATCTAAAGAACATTTTTTTCCCTTTAGCTTTGAGTACTCTGCTTCCAAATGGCAACATTGTCTCCACTTTATTATTTTGACCATGAAATTTCAAAAGGGTTATGATCTGAGAGAGAGGGAGTTCATAGAGGGAGGAGATGTATCTAACCAGGGGTAGATGTTGCTGTCTTGATATTTGAATTCCAGAAGATCACTTCACTGTTTGTTCTAAGTTTCTTCTTCCACAAACTGATTTTTTTTTTTTTTGGTCTATTTGTTTCTGAACTATCCTCCCAAATGAGGAATAGAGCTATGCTTCTATGTCCTTTCATGTTTGAAGGACAGTCTCAAATTGTAAACCAGAATCTGGTGATAATAAACGTATACCTTACTAAATATCTGTATGCAACATGTATGTGATTTTTTTAAGCATCTTCACCAGTTTGTGAGTGGAAAAACTATGTTACTAGAGACATCTGCCCTCCATGGTACTCTAAGAGATTAAGCTGTCAACTATCAGTGGTTTCTATGGGGGTCTCTGAAACTTGGTTATGTAAAAAGCACTTCCCTTCATCAGGTTAAATGTAGGACAAAAGATCGCTGAGTTTGTGGTTTTGCTATTTGTTTACTTATTTTGGCAAAAAGCCAATTTTCCTTTCACTATGTTGCATCCCCTAAGATACTCAGAAGATATGTGGGACTCATTTTCATTGCATGAGAATCCTTAAAACATTAAGGGGAATGAGACAGAAAAGACTGAGACAAAATGGTTTGATTAGCCACATACTATGATCTATAAAAAGAATGTAACAATGGACTGGAGTCTGCTAGTTAGGAGAATGTACCGTCAGGCTGGCATTCAAGCAAGAAGATTTTCTTGATTTCTTCTAAAAAAACACGCTGTTAGAAGGTCAAGGCTGGGAAAGTTTGGTTTGAAGTGTAGATCCAGACTGTTGGCATGGCCAGCTTCCAAAGAAGTGGTGCATGTTTGATTAAGTGCTATGATGAAGGAAGTGGTGATTACTGTAGCTGGAGTACAGAGGAAGTTTCTAGGATTTGTAACAGGGTAGACTTCCTAGAAGTCCTTTTTACAGATAGCTAAATGATAAAGACATAATTTCAGGTATAAGAGGGGCGGCGATAGGACAGGATAGTATGGGGGAGAATGGAAGAGGAAGAGTTTAGGAAAATAAAATTAAATTGTGTTCCAGGAACTGACTTTAAAGCAGTATGCTGAAACCAAGTGATGTGGGTTTGTGCTGGTTAAGAGAGGTGACTAGATGTGTGTATCCAGTTATGAATGGTCCTAGAGCTACAAGCTAAAAAAAAAAAAAAAAAAAAAATGATTTGAGGACAACAGAGATCCAGTCATGGAGAAAGATCAATTTAGCATCTGTGTAAAGAATATATTGAAGGGGCCAAGAGGTAAAAGTGAACCACACCTATGGACATCTAATCTTTGACAAAGGGGCCCAAACGATTAAATGGGGAAAGCAGAGTCTCTTCAACAAATGGTGTTGGAAACAATGGGTTGAAACATGCAGAAGAATGAAACTGAACCACTGTATTTCACCAAATACAAAAGTAAATTCCAAGTGGATCAAGGACTCGGATGTTAGACTACAAACTGTCAGATACTTAGAGGAAAATATTGGCAGAACTCTTTTCCGCATAAATTTTAAAGACATCTTCAATGAAACTAATCCAATTACAATGAAAACTAAGGCAAGTATAAACCTATGGGACTACATCAAATTAAAAAGCTTCTGCACAGGTAAAGAAACTACTACCCAAATCAAGAGACCCCTCACAGAATGGGAGAAGATCTTTACATGCCATACATCAGACAAGAGTTTAATAACCAACATATATAAAGAGCTTGCCAAACTCAACAACAACAAAAAAAACCAAATAATCCCATCCAAAAATGGGGGAGGGGGGACATGGACAGAATATTTACCACAGAAGAGATCCAAAAGACTGAGAAACACATGAAAAAATGCTCCAAGTCTCTGATTGTCAGTGAAATGCAAATAAAGACAACAATGAGATACCACTTCACTCCTGTGAGAATGTCATACATCAGAAAAGGTAACAGCAGCAAATGCTGGAGAGGCTGTGGGGTCAAAGGAACCCTCCTACACTGCTGGTGGGAATGTCAATTGGTCCAACCTCTGTGGAGAACAGTCTGGAGAACTCTCAGAAGGCTAGAAATGGACCTACCCTATGACCCTGCAATTCCTCTCCTGAGGATATATCCTAAGGAGTCCAACACATCCATCCAAAAAGATCTGTATCCACATATGTTCTTGGCAGCACAATTTGTAATAGCCAAAACCTGGAAGCAACCCAGGTGTCCAACAACAGATGAGTAGCAAGTTGTGGTATATATACACAATGGAATACTACTCAGCTGTAAAAAATGGTGACTTCATCATTTTCAGCCGATCTTGGATGGACCTTGAAAAATTCATGTTAAGTGAAATAAGTCAGAAACAGAAGGATGAATATGGGATGATCTCACTCTCAGGCAGAAGTTGAAAAACAAGATCAGAAGAGAAAACACAGGTAGAACCTGAACTAGAATTGGCGTATTGCACCAAAGTAAAAGACTCTAGGGTGGGTGTGGGGTGGTGAGAATACAGGTCTAAGAAGGATGACAGAGGACCTAGTGGGGGTTGTATTGTTATATGGGAAACTGGGGAATGTTATGCATGTACAAACTATTGTATTTACTGTTGAATGTAAAACATTAATTCCCCAATGAAAAAATAAGAATAAATAAATAAAAATAAAAAACATGAGCTCCAAAAAAAAAAGGTAAAAGTGAGAAACCTGTAGGAATTTATTACAAATAATGCTGGTGACAGATCATGATGGCCTGAACTAAGAGAGAGGTAGGGAAATGGGTAGAAGTGGGATGGAATTAGGAACTGACATTAATGAGAAATGACAACTGATTGGAAGAAGTGAAGGAAAATAAGGAGGCTTCTGGTTCTCTAGTTTTTATTGCTGTCCTTGTTTAAAGAGCTAAAGGAACACATGTTTATTCTTAGGTGGAAATCCAAGGTGAACATATGAGCAAAACCATATTGTTGTTGTCTTTTATTTCATAGTTCACTTAGCATAATAATTACCAACATCATCCATTTTGTTCTAGATGATATAATCTCATCTCTTTTTTATTGCAGAGTAGTGTTTCATTGTGCATATACACCACAATTTCTTTGTCCAATCATCTGTCGTTGGGCATTGATGTTGTTCCCACATTTTGGCTATTGTGAATAAAGCAGCTATAAAAAGAACTTCAGGTCTAAAACACTTTGACAATGAATCAATTACAAAATAAAATTAGAAGACACTGGGTGGTGGCACACCTGCTTAAATGCACATGTTACAATGCACAGGATTCAGGTTTGAGCTCCTGTCCCCCACCTTCAGAAGGAAAGCTTTTTGAGTGCTGAAACAGGTGTCTCTCTGTTTCTATCCCTCTCTATCTCCTCCTTTCTTCTCTATTTTTGACTATCTCTATCCAATAAATAAATAGATAATTTTAAAAAATTAGACACACTAAAAATAAATTTTAAATGTGCAAATAGAAATTTAATGAATCAAACATCAGAGGCCCTTGTCCTGATCTGTAACAAACCCCCCACACCATTCTATTACTTGTTTTTATTTATTTATTATTATTATTTTGATTTCTTTATTGGGGAATTAATGTTTTACATTCCACAGTAAATACAATAGTTTGTACATGCATAACATTTCCCAGTTTATTTACTTATTTTTTAACCAGAGCACTGATCATCTCTGGCTTATGGTGGTGCAGGTGATTGAACCTGGAACTTTGAAACTTCAGGTGTGAGAAACTCTTTGCATAACCATTATGCTATCTACCCCCCACCTTCTATTATTAAATTGAAATAAATTTCCCTCCGCTCCAAATACACAAATATATATATATCCCTTCCCCCTTTTTAAAGAAAGAACCCTACAAATATTCATAATTTGCCATTCATTCATATTTGGGTCTCCAATTAGAGTGTTTAAATGGGAAATTAAAGTAATTCCAGTGAAGACATGGGAGGTATTTTTTTTAGTATTTTATTTATGTATTTGTTTGTTTGTTTGTTTGTTTTGAGAGAGATGCAGAGAGAGAGAGACACAGAGAGAAACACCAGAGCACTGCGCAGCTCTGGTTTATGGTGGTGTGGGGGATTGAACCTGGGCCTCTGGAGCCTCAGGCATGAGAGCCTCTTTGCATAACCGTTATGTTATCTACCCCAGCCCATGGGAGTTTTACTTTATTTTATTTTTATTAATTTAAAAAAGGAGACATTAACAAAACCGTAGGATAAGATAGGATAAGAGGGGTACAACTCCACACAGTTCCCACCAGCAGATTTCCATATCCCAGCCCATACCCTGATAGCTTTCCTATTCTTTATCCTTCTGGGAGTATGGACCCAAGGTCATTGTGGGATGCAGAAAGTTGAAGGTCTGGCTTCTGTAATTGTTTCCCTGCTGAACATGGGCCTTGACTGGTCGATTCATACTCCCAGCCTATTTCTCTCCTTCCCTAGTAGGGTGGGGCTCCGGGGAAGTAGAGCTCTAGGACACACGGGTGGGGTCGTCTGTCCAGGGAAGTCTGGTCAGCATCCTGATGGCATCTGGAACCTGGTAGCTAAAAAGAGTGTCAACACACAAAGTCAAACAAATTGTTGACCAATCATGGACCTAAAGGCTGGAATAGAGCAGATGAAGTGTTGGGGGGGGGGGGGAGGAGTTGTCCTCCATTTCGTAGATAGCTAGCAGGCATATTTTATATTTTAAAGGGCCTGTGGCTATACTAATTATTTTTTCCCCTGAGCCTGAAATCCGATATACAGACAGATCCAAGTTATTGTCTGGGGAGACGATGTCATGGCTGGAAAAGGGACAGAAAGCTGAATCACGGAAGAGAGTAGTTCCTTAATATGGGAAAGGGGTATAAATATTGTTGACTATAAACCCCATCTATTTGATTTGGTCTGAGGCCCATATTTGATTTGGTCTGAGGCCCATAGGCAGCCTATATGACCTCCATGGGAGTTTTGTAAAGGGAGGAACACTCAACTATGTGGCCTGGAAGGTCACACAGTGGATGAAGCCTTGGACTTTCAAACGTGAGGTCCCAAGTTTGAACCCTGACATCATATGTACCAGAGTGATGCCGTGATTCTATCCCTCTCTTTCTTTCTCTCATAAATGAATAAGACAATAGGGAGTCAGGTAGTAGCGCAGCGGATTAAGTGCACATGGCCCAAAGCGCAAGGGGCATAAGGATCCCGGTTGTAGCCCGCTGCTCCCCACCTGCAGGGGAGTCGCTTCACAGGTGGTGAAGCAGGTCTGCAGGTGTCTATCTTTCACTCCCCCTCTATTTCACTCTATCCTATCCAACAATAGCAGCAACAACAACAATAATAATAACCACAACAATGATTTAAAAAAAAAAAAAAGGGCAACAAAAAGGGGAAAAAATGGTCTCCACGAGCAATGGATTTGTGGTGCAGGCACCGAGCCCTGGCAATAACCCTGGAGGCAAAAATAAATAAATAAATAAATAAATAAATAAATAAATAAATAAAGTAAGGAAGAAAGAAAGAGAGGAAGGGAGAAAGCAAGAGAGAGAGAGAGAGAGAAAGAAAGGAAAAAGTCACTAAAAATACTCATATATAATGGTATGGGTAAAATAGTGAAGTCTTGAAGCAACACCACACCCTGAAGAAGCACAAAGTTGACAAGGTTTTTGTGCTTGACTGGGAATTCTACAATCACAGTGTTTCTGAAAGAAGACTATTCCAACTTCTAAAGAGCCAACCATCAAATGCATTTTTAGAATGCAATCTGTTTGAAAGTAAAATAACTTTTATCTTTATGTTATCTTTCAAAAAAGCTTTGCACTTAGAAATATATCAACGTCTATGATAAAACAAGTTTCTAGTAGGAGCTTACTCTCTTGGAGACATCTTGTATACTTTCTGAAAGGAGATGGAATGTAAATATGTAAATGAGGCTATCAATAAAAACACATTAGTGATAATTATTTTAAATACAGTTATAAAACAGTTTCACCATGTTCAGGTGTCTTCCCTCTCACCAATAGGGCCATCAAAGATTTATCTTAAAATATAATTGGGCTTCCTCAATTATATGTTAAGAATTACCAAATCTGGGAGTTGGATGGTAGTGCAGCGGGTTAAGCGCAGGTGGTGCAAAATGAGAAGGACCGGTGTAAGGATCCCGGTTCAAGCCCCAGCTCCCCACCTACAGGAGAGTCGCTACACAGGCGGTGAATCAGGTCCACAGGTGTCTATCTTTCTCTCCCCCTCACTGTCTTCCCTTCCTCTCCCCATTTCTCTCTGTCTTATCCAACAATGACAACAACAATAATAACTACAACAATAAAACAAGGGCAACAAAAAGGAATAAATATTAAAGAAATAAAAAATAAATAAAATATATTTTAAAAATTACCAAATCTATAATAAATCATGGCTATGTGAAAATGTCCTGCATTGGACTGGAATTGGTCTATTGCACCAAAGTAAACGACTCTGAGGCTTGGAGGGTCGGGATGTTCAGGTCCTTGAACATGATGACAGATGAGGACCTGGTGGGGGTTGAATTGTTATGTGGAAAACTGGGAATTGTTACACATGTACAAACTATTGTAGTTTACTGTCGACTGTAAAGCATTAATCCCCCAATAAAGAAGTTAAAAAAAAAAGAAAGAAAATGTTCTGCAGATAAATGTATCCATAGCTATGTCCATAATTTATCAAACCCCTCTGCAAAACTGAGGATCATTTAAAACAACATATTAAAAAATACAGGTTAAGGTGACTTAATTTGCAACTTTCAATGAATACTTAAGCATTTTTCAATTAGACATAGCTTAGAACACTTTTACTTAGTTAAAGGAAATTTTGCTAACAATTATTCTTCACTAAATTATTCTAGCAACTCAGTCCTTTTTCGCTCTAGCTTGTGGCTACAAACCCAGAACAATTTTTGTTCAAGAGCAGAACAAATGCATTTCCTCTTCCTTCTAAAAGAAGTCACTATAAAAGAAATGACTATATTTTATGGCCAAACCACAAAGATAATACTCATCTACAGAAAAAAGTTGAACTGAATGAGTATAAAATACGGTATCTTGGGGAAATTACAACTATAGTAGATAATTCATAGCTGCATTTGGCCACCTGGATTTTCCTCTCAGCAGAATATGATCTGTGCTAGAGGGGAAATAGGCATGTCTCTGTGCCAAGAACACTGACAGTTTGTCATTTGATAAACCGCTTTGGAATACATTTGGTTTGGGGTGGGGGAGATAGCATAAGGGTTATGCAAAAGACTCTTGTGCCTGAGACTCCAGGGTCTCAGGTTCAATATGCCACACCACCATAAACAAGACCTGAGCACTACTGTGATGTGATGAAGAAAAAAAAAAAAAAGTGTAGATATCATAACCACACCTAATTTGAAACTTTCAATATTATGTTTTAAAATTATCTGGGAAATAAATCATCCAAACTAACTTCCATTTATCTGAAAACATTTTTATATTTAAAAAGTTACCAGAATTCAGGAAATAAATGCTATGACATGAAAAAAAAAATCAATCATGATAAATTGCACATGATTTATTTCAGTAGAGTTTTTTTTTTTTTTTTTAGTGTTTTGGCCACATGATCTTATATTTAATACTTTCTTTTTGCCAGAGCAAAGAAGAACTGCTCAGTTCTGGCTTATGGTTCTAGAGACTGAACTGGATCTTTTGTGTCTCTAGCATGAAATTCTTTTGGCAAAACCATCATGCTATCTCTCTAACCCCTCTTCTATATAACTTTCAAATTAATTTTTTATTTCCTTATTTAACATTGGTTTATAGAATTATAAGATTCCAGGCATATAATTCTAGACCCACATATGTAAAAAAAAAAAAAAAAAAGGTGGAGGTGGGTGGGGTAGGGGGGCCAGGTTGTGGTGGACCTGATTGAGCACACGTGTTACAATCATAGGACCTGGGGTTAGAACCCTTGGTCCCCACCTGCAGGGGGAAATCCTTGCCAGTGGTGAAGCAGTGAGGCAGGTGTCTCTTTACCTCTCTATCTCCTCCTGTCCTCTTGATTTCTGGCTGTTTCTATCCAATAAAGAAAGATAATAAAATTGTAAAAATGGTGGTGTACCCAGTTAAACACACCTATTATTATGCATAAGAACCTGGGTTTCGACCTCACTCACCACTTGCAGGGGAGAAGCTTCAAGAGAGGTGAAGCAGGTACTGCAGGGGTCTCTCTCTCTCTCTCTCTCTCTCTCTCTCTCTTCCCCTTTCCTCTCTCAATTTCTATCTGTCCTATTAAAAAAGAAGGAAGGAGTGATCTGGGAGGTGGCGCAGTGGCTAATGCACTAGACTCCCAAGCATGAGGTCCTGAGTTTGATCCCCAGCAGCACATGTACCAGAGTGATGACTGGTTCTTTCTCTCCTCCTATCTTTCTCATGAATAAATAAATTAATTAAAAAAGAAAAAATAATCTTAAAAAAAAAAGGAAGGAAGAAGAAAGGGAGGGAGGAAGGATGGAAGGAAAAAGGAAAGAAAGGAAGGAAGAAAGAAAAAGAAAGAAGAAAGAAAGAAAGAGAGAGAGAAAGAAAGAAAGAAAGAAAACAGAGGAACAGGGAGGGGAAGGAAGAAAGGAAAAGAAGAACAGCCACTGGAAGCGGTGGCGGTCATCCAGGCACCAAGGAGCCCCATTAATAACCCTAGTGACAATAAAAACTAAATAAAGAATTGAATTTGCAAGGTATTGTTCCTACTTAACAGAAAAGAAACAGGTTCAGAGAAACTCTGTCTTCCTCAGGATCTCCAGATTAGAGTGGGAAAAAAAAACAGTTCTTGAGACAGTGTCTCTGGGCCAGTACTGTTGCACTGGACTACCTCTCCACACAACGTTCCTTGTATCTCCTAACAGCATCTCCCTGACGATGAATATTCTGGCTCTAGCAGCGAAGGGAAAGGCATGGAAAATCAGGGACTAGGGTGGGGGTAGATAGTATAATGGTTATGCCAACAGCTCTCATGCCTGAGGCTCTGAAGTCCCAGGTTCAATCCCCTACACCAGTGCTCTGGTAAAAAAAAGAAAGAAAGAAAGAAAGAAAGAAAGAAAGAAAGAAAGAAAGAAAGAAAGAAAGAAAGAAAGAAAGGGATAGAGGGAGGGAGGGAGGAAGGAAGGAAAGAAGGAAGGAAAGAAAGAAGGAAATCAGGGATTGGACTCAGGACTGACAACCCTAGAAAACCATTTTTGTCAGAATGTAGCAATGTCCACATTCTTGTAAGAAATGGTTGCTCTATTAATGTAAACTTAAAATCTAACCAGATGGAATTGGGGAAAGGTCTCAGCAATATAAAAAATGGAGTAGCCTGCTGGCTAGTCCAGTGGCTAGAGTGCTGGACTCTGAAGTATGAAGCCCTGAGTTCAATTCTTGTCATAGCCTGTGCCAGGGTAATGTCTGTTTTTAAAAATAAAATAACAAGGGCAAAGGGTAGATAGCATAATGGTTATGCAAACAGACTCTCATACCTGAAGCTCCAAAGTCCCAGGTTCAGTCCCCCGCACCACCATAAGCCAGAGCTGAACAGTGCACTGGTTAAAAATATATATATAAAGAAATAAAATAAAATAAAATAATGAGGGGCTGAGTGGTGGTACACCTGGTTGAGCACATATATTGCAATGCACAAGGACCCGGGTTCAAACCCCCTGTCCCCACCTGCAGGGGGAAAGCTTTACAAGTGGTAAAGCAGGGATGCAGGTGTCTCTGTCTCTCTCCCTCTCTATCATTCTGGCTGTCTCTATCCAATGAATAAAGGTAATAATAAAAAATAAAATAATGAAATAAATAACAAATAGGGCAAAGGAGATAGCATAGTGGTTATGCAAAAAAACTTTCATGCCTGAAGCACTATAGGCTTAATTCTCTCAACTTCTGTTGATGAGTGGGATCATCCCATATTCATATTTATCTTTCTGATTTAGCTCACTTAAGATAATCTCTTCTAGCTCCATCCAAGATGGGTCAGAGAAGGTGGGTTCATTGTTCTTAGTATCTGCATATATAGGCTTAATTCTCAGCCTCACCATAAACCAGAGCAGAACAGTGCTCTGTTAAATAATAATTAAAATAAAAAAACAATATTAAAGACCAAATAACAGAGATAAATGGACACTTTCTATAAATGTGGCAGATTTTAAATTTATTTTTTATTTAAGAAAGGAGACATTAACAAAACCATAGGATAGGAGGGGTACAACTCCACACAATTCCCACCACCTGATCTCCATATCCCATCCCCTCCCCTGATAGCTTTCCCATTCTCTATCCCTCTGGGAGCATGGACCCAGGGTTGTTGTGGGTTGCAGAAGGTGGAAGGTCTGGCTTCTGTAATTGCTTCCCCGCTGAACATGGGCATTGACTGGTCGGTCCATACTCCCAGTCTGCCTCTCTCTTTCCCTAGTAGGGTGGGTCTCTGGGGAAGCAGAGCTCCAGTACACATTGGTGGGGTCTTCAGTCCAGGGAAGCCTGGCCGGCATCCTGATGGCATCTGGAACCTGGTGGCTGAAAAGAGAGTTAACATACAAAGCCAAACAAATTGTTGAGCAATCATGGACCCAAAGGTTGGAATAGTGGAGAGGAAGTGTTGGGGGTGTACTCACTACAAACTCTAGTGTACTTCGTGGCAGATTTTTTTAAAATAAATTTTACATGTGTGTATTTATTTACTTACCAAGTAACAATGATCAATATTCATTGTAATTATTTTCTAATTTATCATTGATGATGAGACACTAACATTAATGTAGTTTATAAATGTCCATGTGTAGGAAAATTTGTAGACAGAGAACATACACTTACACAAATAGTGAAGAAAGAGAAGTTCAGAACACCATCATTTTCATGGCTGGAACCAGAATTATTATTATTACTATTTCTCTTTTTTTAATTTTATTTTTGAGAGAGATGCAGACAGAGAGAGAGACAGAAACACCAGAGTACTGCTCACCTCTGGCTTATGGTAGTGTGGGGGATTGAACCTGGGACTTTGGAGCCTCAGGCATGAGAGTCTGTTTGCATAACCATTATGCTCTCTCCCCCACCCTGTTTTTTTATTTGTATTTTATTTATTTAATTTTTTTTACCAGAGTACTGCTCAGCTCTGGTTGATGGTGATTGGGGGATTCGCTGTAGGACCTCAGAGTCCCAGGCATTACAATCTGTCTGTGTAACCATGATGCTATCTCCCACACCTTGAAAAATCAGAATTTTAAAAGTCTGGTAAAATAAAAATATTAAAGTCTATCTTGGGAGAAAAGCCTTGATGACAAGCTCTAATTATGGCATGGGAGGTCTCTTCCTACTCCTGAATGGCATGCATGGACTTGTCAGGAAGACTTAGGTTACTTTCTTTTTGAGGGCTAATACAGCTAACCAGCAGTGCGGGGGGGGGGGGGGGGGGAAAGATTGCACAAGAAAACACAGATGCTCAGAAGTCTTGGGTCACAGTGTTGGGGATGAAGCATTGAAGAAGCCATCAAGGCATTCCTGGGAATACTTTGAAACACAAACCCTCCAGAGTCTTGTCTTGGTTGTCTATCTTGTAGTGAAGGTGTTTTTTTTTTTTAAAAAAAAAGTACCACATGGATTTTACAATTAAGTTAGGCAAGCATTTATCAACAACTTCTCACAAGGAAAAAAAAAAAAAAGGAAAACTCTTTGCAACCATGGGATCAAAGGAAGGTACTAAAGTACTGCCAGTTAAAAAAAAAAAGGCCAAGAAACTTCATGTGGAAAAGACAGAGTTGGGGGTGGGGGTATGGGAGGTAGAGGAAGAAAAGCTATTTAGGGCTTTTTTCCCCAAAAAAACTACCAAAAATAATCTATCAGAACTAGATTGGAAAAAGTTGCAACAAGAAATATGTTATTAATACACTTGTTTTAAATAAAGGTCCTTAGTTGAAGTAGGCAGATAAGCTAAAATATGACACTATTTGGGGGTATATGGATTAATTTGAAATTCAGAACCCCCTCTAAGATTGCTAAGGTTATTTAGAGGTTAACTTTACATAATACAGTAACATGCTGACTTTTAAGGATCCACACCTGATACTTATACAGTATGCAGTAAGTTATATAATGCAAACTTACTTCAACTGGAAAGAAGGAAAAAAGGAGGATTGGGGAATATAGGTAGTGGCACACCTGGTTAAGTGCACATGATGCCCTGCTCTCTCTGCCTGCAGGGGCAAAGCTTCTCTAATGGTGAAGAAAGTTCTAAATTATTGCAGGTATCTCTGCCTCTCTCCCTCTCTCCCTCTCCCTTCTCAAATTCTCTCTGTCCTATGAAATTACAAAACAAACAAACAAACAAACAAACAAAATCTGGAGAAGAAAGCTCACCAGGCAGAGTGCCTGCTTTACCTACCATGAATATAGTACTGGTTCAAACTCAGCACCACATGGGAGTTACTATGGTAACAGAGGAAGCTTTGGTTCTGTCTCTATCTGAAGAAAAAAAAAAGTGGCCTGAAGAGTGAAGTCACACATGTGTGAGGCCATTACTTCATAAATATATAAATAAATGTTACATCAGAGTAAAAAAAGGAGGCAGTGACTGATAGTGTACCTAGTTAAATGTACATATTACAGAGCGCAAGGACACAGGTTCAAATCCCTGGTCCCTACCTGCAGTGGGGAAGTTTCAAGAGTGGTGAAGCAGCAGGGCTATAGCTTGTCTCTCTGCTTTTCTCTCTCTCTCTCTCACCTCCCCTCCAACTTATCTCTGTCTCTATCCAAAATAAATAAATATAAATAAATAATATTTTAATAAGAAAATGGCTTGAAAATAAAGTAAAAACCATTTTTCTACAATCAGGAGTTTCCTCAAAATATTAAAAATAGATCTACCACATGAATTGGCATACCTCTTCTAGGTACCTAGCCAAAGAACACAAAAATAGCAATTCAAAGAAATTTTGCATTTCTATGTTCATTGCAGCACCATGTATAACAGCCAAGATTTGGAAACAATCCAGTCTGTCCAACTACAAGATGAGTGAATAAGGAGGTTGTGGTGCATATTGTAAACACAATGGAATACTACTTAGCTATTAGAAAGATGAGATCTCTTTTGCTACAATATCGATGGAGCTGGAGGAAACAAGTAGAGATAAATGAGCAAGTTAGGAGAAAAACAAATACTTAATAATCTCACTCATGTATGGAACATAAGAAATACAGCATAGGAAAATACAGGATCAAACACTAATAGACTGTGTTCTCAAAAGGGGAGACAGGAGAGGGCTGAAAGGAAATCAGCGGCACATTTTCCCATGGTGGAGGGGATGACAATTTGGCAAAGCGTGGGGGATTTATTTTTTAGTGCATTTTAAAATTTTTGCTTTTGTGGGCTAAGGGACTTCTTGGTTAGTGGTTTATCGAGGTATAGAAAATTCAGTCTGGGGGGAGTTGGGCAGTAGCCCAGTGGGTTAAGCACAAGGACCGCAGAAGGATCCGGTTTGAGCCCCCGAAACCCCACCTGCAGGGGCGTCGCTTCACAAGCGGTGAAGCAGGTCTGCAGGTCTCTCTCTCTCTCTCTCCCCCTCTCTGTCTTCCCCTCCTCTCTCCACTTCACTCTGTCCTATCCAACAATAACGACATCAATAACAACAGCAATAATTACAATAAAACAACAATGGCAACAAAAGGGAATAAATAAATTAATTAAAAAAGAAAATTTAATCTGGATAATTTACTTGGCATTTTATAATTATAAAAAGAGCAACTTGCAAGGTGGTGCAATTGATAAACTTTTGAACTCAGTCTCTTTTTAAAAAACATATTTATTTACTTATTTATTTATTTATTTATTTATTTATGTCTTTACCAGAGTACTGTTCAGCTCTGGCTTATGTTGGTGAGGGAGACTGAACCCGTGACTTTGGAGACTCAGACATGAGAGTTTCTTTACATAACCATTATGTTATTTACTCCCACCCAGGCTTTGGACTTTCAAGCATGAAGTCCTGAGTTCACTTTCCAGTAGTGCATGTGCCAGGGTCATGCTTTGGTTCTTCCTACCTCTCACTTTCTCATCAATAAATCTGAAAGAAAACAAAAACTTTAAAGAAATTCTTTCTTTCTTTCTTTATTTCCTTTTTGTTGCCTTTGTTTTATTGTTGTTGTAGTTATTGTTGTTGCCTTTTTTATTGTTGTTGTAGTTATTATTGTTGTTATTGATGTCATGTTTGTTGGACAGGACAAAGAAATGGAGAGAGGAGGGGAAGACAGAGAGAGGGAGAGAAAGACACACCTTCAGACATGCTTCACTGCTTGTGAAGCGACTTCCCTGCAGGTGGGGAGCCAGGGGCTTGAACCAGGATCCTTACTCTAGTCCTTGCGCTTTGTGCCACGTGCACTTAACCCGCTGTGCTACCGCCAGACTCCCAAAGAAATTCTAAATTAAAAAATTTAAAAATAGTCTAAAATCTCAGTCCATCTCGGATGGAACTTGAAGAAGCCATGTTAAGTGAAATAAGTCAGAAACAGAAGGATGAATATTGGATGATCTCATTCACAGGAAGAAGTTGAAAAACTTCAAAAGATCAAAAGAGAAAACACTAGGCAGAACTTGGACTGAAGTTGGTATACTGCACCAAAGTAAAAGACTCTGGGTTGTGTGGGGAGAGTTCAGTTCTTGGAACAAGATGACAGAAGACTTAGTGAGGGTTGTATTGTTATGTGGAAAAATGAGAAATGTTATGCATTGTTGGGAATTTGTGAGGATGTGGTTGAGCTTGGCAGGGCTTGACTTAAGAGGACATCCATCCCCTCATCTTATCAGACTTATTATCTACATAAACATTTTTTTGCCTGAAAGATCCCCACCCATTCCATTCCTTTGATCTATCTTCTTTCTACCCTCAAGAACCTCCCTGCCTGCAGGGTATTATTAATCCTACCAGTTAAAACCCTCGCAACAGTTGCTAAGGAAGTTCCCACATTTTCCAGTCCTTTTTGCCTTTCTCTGCCCCTTTCCTAGCCATTTACATTTCTGACTTGCCACTTCCAGGTCTGACCTTTAAAAGCCTGGGCTCCCTGATCAATAAAGAATCGAATTGCCTCTCTGCCACAAACTCTGTTCCTGAATCATCTCTCTCATGTCGCTGAGTGAGTAGCAGCCCAGGCTGGCTCCGGTCATGTTCTCTCCAACCCAGAGAGTACACGCCTGGGAAGAGGCACCCCCATGCTAGTCCAGCAATGCATGCACAAACTATTGTATTTACTGTCAACTATAAAGCATTAATCCCCCAATAAAAATAAATAAAAATAGTCTGAAATCAAAGATATTTTTCTATCCAGTGGTGAATCTTAATATTATTTCCTTGGTCAACTCATCATTTATTTAGATAGAAAAACACTGTGAGTCTCTGTAACCTTAAATTCTAGAGAAAATTATGATTCAGTGACATTAGTTTCATCAACATACTTTGCTTATTCCAGCACATGGCTTCATAATTTGATCAAGTATCTTCAGCAGCCCTCCCTTCTTCTTAGAGAAAACATTTAAAGGCTCCCAGTGGATGCCTGAAGCCTGTGTCTATACATACATACCTATGACAGTTTAGCTTACAAATTAAGTACACTAAGGAATTAACAGTGGTAACAATGAATAAAATAGAACAACCATAACAATATACTGCAAAGAAAGTTTTATGAAGGCCTGGGGAGACAGCAGAGTGCAAAAAGATTTTCATGCCTGAGACTCTGGGGCTAAGGGTTCAATCATAAACCAGAGCTGAGGAAGACCCTGGAGAGAAAAAGAAGGGCATAGGGAGTTTGGAGGGAGGTGAAGAGAACACACACACACACACACACACACACACACACACACACACACACACACCAGAGCCACATGACTTCTTTGATTTTTCTCAAAATAGCCTATTGTACATAATGCTTTCTGACTGAGGTTAACTGTGTTGTAACCGAAGCCACTAAAAAATGAACCACTGTAAGGGATGCAGATTACTGCTGTATTTAAAGAACCAGTTACAAAGCAAGTACTTAAAAAAAAAGTATTCTCTTTATTTATTGGATAGAAGCAGCCAAATAAGTAACTTGCCATTCTATCACGTTTCTTTTCTTGTCCTTTCTTTCTTTCTTTCCTTCTTTCTTTCTTTCTTTTAAGATTTTTATTTATAACTGAGAAAGGGAGAGAGGAAGAATCAGACATTAACCTGACACATGTGCTGCTGGGATTGAACTTGGGACCTCTGGCTTGAGTCCACTGCTTTATACACTGCACTACCTCCTAGACCACATCAACATATTTCTTGTACATGGTGTTTTGTTAAAATAATAAAAATGGGGACCAGGTGGTGGTACATCTGGTTGAGCACACATGTGACAATGTGCAAGGACCCTGGTTCAAGCCCCCAGTCCCCACCTGCAAGGGGAAAGCTTTGCGAGTGGTAAAGCAAGGCTGCAGGTGTCTATCTCTGCCTCTCTATCACCCCCTTCCCTTTATATTTCTGTCTCTATCCAATAAATAAAATAAATATAATAAAATAATAATAAAAGTGATCAGTATATAGCAAGGTGGGCCACCACTTGGCCCCAAACAGTAATACATTTTTAAAGATTTTCTTTGCTTTTTAAAATAATTTATCAACTCATTTAATGAGAGATAACTAGAGCATCACTTTACCATAGATAATGCTGGGGACTGAATGCAGGACCTCATTCAAACAAGTCCTGTGTTCCACCACAGAGTCACTTTCCCAGCTGCTGGATTTTTCATTTAAGAAGTACTTTCTTTTTATCTGAAAACTTTCATCTATAAATGTGTCATATAATACTTTTGATTTACTTAGCAACTTTAAATATATATATTAGCTATTTCTTTTCTTTTTCTTTTTTAATTTCTTTATGGGGGTATTAATGTTTCACAGTCAACAATTAACGCAATAGTTTGTATATGCATAACATTTCTCATTTTTCCACACAACAATACAACCCCCAGTAGGTCCTCTGCCATCCTATTCCAGGTCCTGGACTTTCCCACCCACCCACCCCAGAAGTCTTTTACTTTGGTGTAAAACAACTCCAGTCCATGTTCTACTTAGTGTTTTCTCTTCTGATCTTGTTTTTCAACTTCTTCCTGTAAATGAGATCATCGGATATTCATCCTTCTGTTTCTGACTTGTTTCACTTAATATGATTTCTTCAAGCTCTATCCAAGATGGGCTGAAAACTGTGAAATCACTGTTTTTACTCTGAAAATGTCCAATAGTACTAGTTTTTCTGTCTTTTCATATAGCTTCCTCATTACTTTATTGATATTCTGTCTGAATGATCTATCAAGCAGAGAGAGTGGGGTGCTGAAGTCCCCTACTATTACTGTGTTGCTGTTAATAGATTGGTGTAGCTCTTTCAGTAGATATTTGATGTATTTAGATGGCCTCTCTTTGGGTGTATAGATGTTGATAATCATTAAGTCCCCTTGATTGATTGATCCTCTGAGTGTTAAGTAATGTCCATCCCTATCTTTTTAAATTTTATTTCTTTTAAGGTCTACCATGTCAGATATGAGCACAGCTATTCCTGCCCTTTTTTTTGTGGTCCATTGGCTTGTATGATAGATTTCCATCCTTTCACTTTGAGTCTGTGTTTGTCTTGTTGAATTAGTTGGGTTTCCTGAAGATAACATACTGTTGGGTTGTGTTTTCTGATCCATCTGCCTACTCTGTGCCTTTTAATAAGTGAATTCATGCCATTTACATGTATTGATATCAAAGATTGAAGATATTTTAACACCATTATTGTAGCTTTTTAGAGTGTTCTGGTATATGACATATTTCTGGTAGTCTGACTATAGGAGACCTTTCAGAACTTCTTTCAGGGCAGGCTTGGTGATAGTTGATTCTTTCAACTGTTGCTTGTCTGAGTAGTTTTTTATGCCTCCATCTAGTCTGAATGACAGTCTAGCAGGATACAGTATTCTTGGTTGAAAGCCTTTCTCATTGAGTACTCGATAGATATCTTGCCATTCTCTTCTGGCCTGTAGTGTTTGTGTGAAGAAATCTGCTGCTCATTTTATGGGTTTTCCTCTTTTCTTTATCCTTATTCTTTTCCATCCTAAATATGATGTGTCTTGGTGTCTTTAAGTCTGGGTTAATTCTGTTTGGGACCCTCTAGGTTTCTTGAACCTTTATGTCTTTTATCTTGTCTAGGCTAGGGAAGTTGTCATCTATTGTGTCCTGTAGTCTGTTTTCTTCCCTCCCTCTCTTTGTTTCTCAAGTAGACCTATAATGAGTATATTATTTCTATTTTTATTTTATTTTTATTTTTTAATTTTTTTTAATTTTTTATTTAAGAAAGGAGACATTAACAAAACCATAGGATAGGAGGGGTACAACTCCATACAATTCCCACCATGCAGTCTCCATATCCCATCCCCTCCCCTGATAGCTTTCCCATTCTCTATCCCTCTGGGAGTATGGACCCAGGGTCGTTGTGGGTTGCAGAAGGTAGAAGGTCTGGCTTCTGCAATTGCTTTCCTACTGAACATGGGCGTTGACTGGTCAATCCATACTCCCAGTCTGCCTCTTTCTTTCCCTAGTAGAGTGGGTCTCTGGGGAAGCGGAGCTCCAGGACACATTGGTGGGGTCGTCAGTCCAGAGAAGTCTGGTCAGCATCATGCTGGCATCCAGAACATGGTGGTTGAAAAGAGAGTTAATGTGAAAAGCCAAACAAATTGTTGAACAATCATGGACCTAAAGGCTGGAATAGTGTTGGTATGCTTAACACTCTATTCTATTTACATAACCACTGTATTCTATTTACATAACCACTGCAGGGCATTGGTTCAATCCCCACTGGTTCATGATATGTTTTTGCTCTGCCCCCTCTCCTTGTCACACTCTGATTTTCACCAGTCACTTTTCTCTCCACCTTCTCTATATCACATCCTGTTTCCACCCTACTTGGCAAGTACATATAAAGACAGCATTGTGAGTTTTACGGTACTTTACTTTAGTTTAGCTTAGCTTGGTATAGATTGCGCTGCATCCTGCATGAATAAAGAGATACTGCGTACAACGCAGCCATGAGTCCCGGGTCATCTGTTACCCGCCCGTGAAGCCAGCCCAGTGAAAACAACATATGGCGACCCAGAAGGGACCGGAACTGTGCAACTCCCAGATAAGTGAAGACTTTGCCTACCTATGCACTATGGTCTTCTCTTCTGCTTACAAAGAGGTTTGCCAAAGCCTCTACTGTTTCATCATGAGACAGTTACTCTGTCTCTGGAACATTTTGCTCTGGGCCACACTTTGTTTCCCTGACCAGGAACTTTGGTTTCTTGTGACCCTAATCATAGAGGTTGAGAGATGCACTGAGATTTCTCCTTGGACTTTCTGGATTCCCTCGCCCATGTTTCCTGAGGAAAAGGACTACATTTTGCTCCAGGCCACAGTTTGGTTCTTTATGACCGTGATCGTAGACCTTGGGATATGCATGGGGATTTCCCCTGGGACTTTCTGGACTTCTTGCATGTTTCCCATGGAGAAGGACTACTCTAATTTGAGGAGCGTTCTCCAGTACCCTGGCAGTCCCCAAGAATGGAGATACATGGTTAGTTCTACTCTCCTGATTGGATTATATCTTCAATGGGAAGACACTTTTAAAAATGGGTGCCTGAAACAATCCAGCAGGAACAGTCAGAAGCACCCTAAATGGAATTTTGAGGAGCTTTTTGGACTAGGATGCCCTCCGGGGACTCATGATACTACATGGTGAGATCTTGATAATCTGGTTCAAGTTGTGTTTCATAAGAGAATGATTTGAATGACTGAATTTTTGTATGACATTGACTTAAAAAAAAAATGCTGGACACAGCCATTTCTAGAGACATCCAGAAACAATCCAAAAAATTGTTTTTCCCTCCTTTGATTTCTCTTTTATGTCTTGGCATAAATCTGAAACATTTAATCCTGAAAACGGTATGAGTTATGGGCGAGGCAGATAGTGCAATGATTATGTTAATTATTCTCATGCCTGAGGCTTTTAACCGTGATTCTTCTGTTTACCTTTCCACATCTTATTGAGTTTAAACTGCTTAAACAACCTTAAAATCATACTAGAAAGGACTACCAATTATAATGGAGTTATCAGTTATAGTAAACTTCTAATCTGCTACAAGTTTTGTTTGACAAGTAAGTGAATTTCAGCTGTCAAGTCTTCACGTGAAAAAGCATCTACTCAAATGGAATTCCTGGAAATCCATTTGGATCCTGTTCTCTGACATCGCCCACAAGATGGAATGACTACAACACACCCCCGGAAACCAATGATGTGACCTGGCACAACCTGAAGAAACAGATTCACAGACTCCAAAGATCACTCTCTATAGAAAAGCAGAATTCTGGTGGCCGACATTCCCCATCGAGACAGACATGCAGCGTTTCATCCCTTGGCATTTTCTTCTGTGGTCATCTACTTTGGACTGACACCTCCATCAGACTTACTGGTACGCACTGCTGTGTTTCTCAAAGACTAACTTCAGCCAATTGCCTTGAGACTTTATAGACCATGTCCCCTCGCCTGCAGGCTCTGTTCCCAGAGGCAGAAAACTCCCCCTCCTTATTAGGTTATGTCCACAGAGGCAGGAAACGCCCTTTGAGGCAAGAGATGCCCCCAGAGGCATGAAGTGCTCCCAGAGGCAAGAAATGCCCTTTCGCCTGCTAGGCCTTGCCCCTTGAGGCAAGAAACGTTCCCCTTGGCATCACACTGGTTGTCGCTGTTCGCCTATTTTGTTTTCCATGTCTTATGCCAGTTCTTTTGAAAACACCTGTACGATATAGGTTTCTGTTCACCCCACAATCCTGATACTATGGCCATTAGTTAAAAAGAAAGGGGGAATTGTTGGTATGCTTAACACTGTATTCTATTTACAAAACCACTGTATTCTATTTACATAACCACTGCAGGGCATTGGTTCAATCCCCACTGGTTCATGATATGTTTTTGCTCCGCCCCCTCTCCTTGTCACACTCTGATTTTCACCAGTCACTTTTCTCTCCACCCTCTCTATGTCACATCCTGTTTCCACCCTACTTGGCAAGTACATATAAAGACAGCATTGTGAGTTTTACAGTACTTTACTTTAGTTTAGCTTAGCTTGGTATAGATTGCGCTGCATCCTGCATGAATAAAGAGATACTGCGTACAATGCAGCCATGAGTCCTGGGTCGTCTGTTACCCGCCCATGAAGCCAGCCCAGCGAAAACAACATAAATAGTGCAGATGAAGTGTTGGGGGTGGGGCTACTCACTGCAGACTCTTGTGTATTTCTGCTTTCAGGTATATATTTTTCCCTGGTTTATGGACATGTGTGAACATATGCTCTATCTCAGGGGACTTGATCTATATCTAGGTTTGGGGACTTTATTGGGGAGTGGACCACCTGGAATGGAATTAGAGAAGACTATGAAAGGAAAGGTCTCACCTGAGTGATGAAGCTGAAGGGTTGTCATTCCACCCCTGAAGTCTCTGGACACAGTCTGAAGTGAAACATGCTGGGGAAAGTATATTATTTCCTTTGAAGTCTTACCATATGCCTCTGTTGTTTTTTTCAGTATTTCTTAATCTATTTTTGAGATCTCTTACTTCTTAGTTTTCTCTAATTCGTCCTCAATCTTGTTAATTCTGTTTTCTGCCTCATTTATTCTATTCTTTCTCCCCTCTGTTGTTTTCTGTAGCTCAGCTATTTTGTTACTCTGTTCTGATAACTGTATTAGCTTGTTCAGCTAGTTGTGTTTATAGCTCAGCATTTCAGCTTTCAGCTCTCTAATTACCTCAAGATAGTTAGTGCAGGCCAGGGGTAGATAACATAATGTTTATGCAAACAGACTATCATGCCTGAGGCCTCAAAGTCCCAAGTTCAATCCACTGCATCACTATAAACCAAAGCTAATCAGTGCTATGGTAAAAAAAAAAAAAAAAAAAAAAAAAGATAGTCTTTTCTGTCAGATTCTCATTTGTTGTTTCTGCATTTCTTTCTTTCTTTCTTTTTCTCATGGGCAGCACATTTATTGGGGCAGGTCAAGTGCTCAGTTCTTCTTGGCCACCACTTTGTGCATGGCAGCCAACACTTTGCTCAGCTCCTGGAGCTTCCTCTTGGTTTGGATGTGGGTCCCCACCCGCATCTTGATGTACTTGAGCATGTACTTGTCTTTGGAGACCTTGAGCAACACCATGGGGCGGCGCTCAGATGGGGTGAAGCCGCACACCTCACGGATCATGTCCTGCATGAACTTGGTGTGTTTGGTGAGGCACCCGCAGCAGCATCTGTTCCTTGGCTGGCTCACATTCTTGGTCATCTTGTGGCCTTTGAGGAGGCCTAAGGCCATCGGGTAGTGCATGGCCATGGCTGCCGCTCTGCTCGGGCTGCCCAGGTGGAAACTGTGTTTTTGCATTTCTGATGACAATTCTTTCAAACTCTTTCCTCAATCCTGTGACTATTTCCTCAGCTAGCTTTTGGATATTGATCTCATTCTTCTGTGTTTCTACCTTTGGGGGCTTCTAGCTGGACTTTTGTTCTGGTTCATTTTTCCAATATTTCTCCATGGTTTAACCATTATTGTAGTGTGTTAGGAAGTCCTTCTCGCATCGTTTTTCAGTCCACTGATCACTCTTGTCTGGAATGACTTGTGTCTAAGGTGCTTAAAGAGTTCACAGCTGTAGAAATTAACAATTGTTTCAATGTTATGTCAGTCCCTGAGTTAGAGCACAGTGCCTGTTAAAGCCTCTTTTGATCTTTTTCTTCCCTGTAGGCTACAGTAGCCTGAGGGCTTTTTACCTATAAGTAGGTTTTTATAGCTTAATCACTCACTCTTGACCAAGAAATAAAGCAGGGTGGGGGAGAGATAGCACAGTGGTTATGCAAAGAGACTGCCATACCCCAAGGATACAAAGCTCTAGGCTCAATTCAGCTGCTCTGCCAAGCCAGACAGCACTGTTGGGCCCTTTGAGTTTCTAACCAAGTCCTGCTGATAGTCTGTAGCTTCTGAGGTAATTATTCACCATGTTCTGTTGGTATGCTTCTAAATTCTGCTTCTAAGACCCCTTCTGTTTCGTTGGTTTAATACCCCCTGCTTAACACTGTATTCTATTTACATAACCACTGTTAACTAAGCACCACCCTGCCTCCAGGGCATTGGTTTAATCCTCACTATGCTTTTTCCTTCTCCCCACCCCCATCCTACGTACAACCTCTTTGGACTTGACTCTTCTGCCTCAGGATATATAAGGACAAGATTGTGATTTGAGATAGCTTAGATTGCGCTGCGTTCCACATGAATAAAGACTGAACAGCATACCACTCAGCCATGAGTCCCTGGTCGTTTCTCTCCCCCTGCCAGCAAAGCTAGCCCAACAATGTTCTCATCAGGATAACAACATGGGAAGGCTACCACTATACAGCCCCACTCCTAGGCCACTAAGGTGTAGATATCTCCTGAGTCCTGCCCCCCCCCATGTCAGCACAGGGCCTCCCTGCCCCCCTTGCTCCAGCTTCTGAGGAATAGTAGCAAATGGAGACTCACAGTTGCATTTAGTGAGTCTTAGGGGAGTTCTCTCCTCCCTTCAACTTTTTTTTGGTAAAACAGACTGGATGTGGCTCCACAACTGGAAAACTTCCAGACTGTTACCAGCCACTTGGGAGTAGATATGGGCTTTAACCCCAGGAATCTCTCCTTAGGTTCCTGTCTGTCCATGAGCCACTAGTGTTTTCACTCACTGATGACTTGGTGGATCCCCAAAGTAGTCCCAGTCTCATCTTGTTGCAGTCTCAGATGATCCATGATATTCCTTGTTCTTCAGAGAAGTTTCTCAACTGGGTAGACCTGGAGGTCTGGGCAGAGTTGTGGTCTCTGCATACTCTGGTGATTTGGTGGGTTCCCAAAGTAGTTTTAGTCCTGTTCTGTTGCAGTCCCAGGTGATCTATATTAGTTATTTCTGAGAGTTTGGCCCTAGACATAAATAATGGTACCTAATGATATATAATATATAATAATAATGGTACCTATATTCATTTGAATTATAGACTTTAATAGTAATTTTCAGGGGAGTTAAAAATGCAAATAAGAGCTATGATCTTTGTTTGGTATATATGCTTTATATATTATTTACTTCAGGATTTTACAAATTCAGGTTAGTAATGTGATTGCTTTGAACTATTTTCTATCACATGGACTCATAATGATACAGTCACTTCCAAGTCAAAAGCTATAGAAAAATTATCAGTATCAGAAACTTTGCTATTACAAAGTTAAACACGACCTGATGGCCCTTTAGAAAGTTCACGATGGTGCAGACAAATTCATGCACAGACATGTTAAGATAATGCAGTAGGGG